>NC_142169.1:10649166-10950833 GCF_029865625.1 Vigna umbellata | reverse complement strand
AAAAATAATACAATTGATATCACGAACCACATGTTCAAATATTATAAAAATAAAAGAAATAAAACATGTCTTATGCATACAATAAGAATAAAACACATGACCTCCAACTTAAAATAAAAAACTTTAACTAACTATGTCACACTTTACTTCTGTATAACTTATATTTTGTCATTTTAATTAATATTGTCCACGCTCATATCACCTTTCTAGATATTTTCTTTTTCCTGAATTTTACAAACAATTTTATTGCCCAGAAATCCTATCAACTTGGGGGAGGAGGACTTAAGAGGCAGCTGACTCAGTTGGCGGACCATGTCTAACTCCTCAGGCGTCATTCTGGATTTGGGCCAGGAGACAACCTTCTTAGGATGATCAGTCCAGTAGAAGGGAAATTTGGGTTGGCCGTTTGGGAAATAAAAGCTTGGACGACCGACCTCCAAAATGACCACCTTGACAAAGTTCCCTTTAAAATCCTTGTAGGAGGTGTTGAACAGCGTAAAAAGATGTCTCTCCGGTACGGAATTAAGGGAAACCCAAGGCTTATGTGGGTGTGGCATCAGGCAGAAGAAGTAGAGGAAGTCGCAAGGAGTGGGACGAACACTACAAGAAAAATTACTATTACATACCGCCAAAATCCGTATATAACATCAAAAATCCGTATATAAAATGATTTTACATACGAATTATATACGGACAAAAATCCGTATATAAAAAAGGCGTAGCTAAGTTACATACGGAAAAATCCGTATATAAATTACATACGGATTTATCCGTATGTAATTTACATACGGATATTATATACGGATAAATCCGTATGTAATTTACATACGGATATTACATACGGATAAATCCGTATGTAATCTACATACGGATATTACATACGGATAAATCCGTATGTAATTATATAACATATTTAATTAGATTGGTTTTTTGTAATAGTTATATAATTAATATTAAAATTTTTAGACATTAAAACTTCTCATAAAATTTTAAATAATTACTACCAGATTATAAATGTTAAGAATTTATAATATATAATTGTGTTGAAAATCAAATAATTAAAACATGAAAATTTTATTTGAATACTCTATAAAGAGAGTTCAAAGAAATAAATACATAAATTACTACCACCACTTCTCTCTCCTACTCATGAACTCCATGTCTTGCCAAACAACATTCACGAAAACAACATTCACGTGTAGTTTGCTTGGAGTTGGTTCTCCACTAACCAGCTAAAAGATGAAACGTGTAGGAGGAACTCAAAAAGAAAGAAACAATTGTTTTCTTTTTGTCTTGAACTAAAAAATAAATAAATTATCCTAATTTTCTATTCCTTTTGCAGTCCTGAACCTCTTAGCATCCTTTGTCACCCTCTCAAATTCCTCTATCACTTAGTTCATGTTAAACTCTTCCACTTTCTCTACCATCTTCAAAGTGCTTCAACTGCAGCTATTACAAAAGAACATAAGAATTAGTTAAGACAACAACTTACAACATTAATAATACAACATTAATAATAGCTATACAGATATATTAAAATCGTTTTATTGAAATAAAATTGCACAAATATATTAAGAATGATGTGATAGAAATCTAGAAAAATTAACTAAGATATTGTATAATAACTCTTGTAATGTAAGATTACATGTCATAAGAATAAAGAACAATTACTTTATAACATCAATAAGAATATCATTGAAATATGAAACTTAAACTTGTTTGACTTAACCTTTATATATTCAACCTTATTTTGTACTCTAAATTCACTTTTTGTAGCATACTATTTTCGTCAAAAAGTGAGGTCAGACAATTCCCATAGTGTTAATGAGGTCAGACAATGGAAATTGAGCTGCTTAGTTTTTCCATTGATGGCTGCATCAGCCACTGCAAAAATTTATACCAATGTTCCACAAGCTCTCACATGAAGCTTAACAAGATGATTGGCCACTGATGTTGGAAACAAACTTTTAAGGGTTTGACAGTTAGAAATTGACACTTGTTGCAAGTCTTGAAGGCTCAGAATTTCATCAGGATTCAGATTCCAGATGTGCTCCAGATTTGGCAACTGATTTAGAATGAGTTTCTTCAAGAAGAGAAATCGGTTTCATATCTGCTGCTGCATCATTCACATCAAATATTGCCTTCACAGATTGACAGTTGCTTACCTCAATCTCTTTCAAGTTACATAGAAATGGAAGTAAAAAAAAAGGGATGACATTGGAAAAAGATTCACATTCCACCACAGTTAAAGATTCCAAGTTGTTGAAAGAATTGTTTGTTGGGATTGGAGCTACACCAAGCCAAATCTCTTGTAGGTGTGAGTGATAATCAAATTTTAAATGCTCTATATCTCATGCAGACTTTTCCACCTGTATGTCAAACAATAATTGATTTTAATATTCTTATGCAGGACAAAAGTTTCACTTATTTTATGCTTATGCATGTTTAGTATGCCAACGTGTTTTGGATATTATGATAGATAACATATTAAAAATAAAATATATTAAGGTTTTGTTGGAAATAAAGTGTAATTCTAAGTCGCATGTTGAGTTAAAGATAGTATAAGTCTGTTATGTAATTTTGACTTAAGTCTCATTTGTTTGTTAAATCTCTCTCAAAAGACCTATGTAACCCACTCAGATTTAAATAAATATAAATTTTAAAGTTAAATTAATTTAGCTTTTGGACTCTAAGTTTAATATAATTAATTCTGTTAATTTTTTTTAATCTAACTGTTAATTAAATTATTAAAATAACTCTGTTTGAGTGTATCATATAACTGAAACTATAACTAATTAATGCTCTTGTAGTATTTAAAATACCACCAAAAAATAATTTAATTACTTTGAATGTAAATAAATAGATGAATCTATGTAGAGTTGAAGCAACACACAAACTTTTAGATTACTAAAACTAAAACTGTGAATAAAATAAGAAGACAAAAGTTATAGAGAATAAAAGTACAATTTAGCGAAGAAAATATAACAATTGAATTTATTAGATGAAGAATTCCTTACCTGTCTTTGAAACAATCTCTGAAATGATGTGTTTAGATCATCATGGAAGAATAAATCTGAATCCTCATATGATGTTTTAATCCCAAAAAACCTTGGGGCTGTTAGGACTCCTTCGGAGAAAGTTTTCATATTGGGGCAATTAATTACATATGCATTTTTAAAACATGAAAACTGCATAGTGGCATTCCCTGATAAGAAGCTTTGTAGTCGAGGTAAGGAATTCAAAGTTAATGTTCTGAGTCTTTCAAATATGATCTCATCACAATCATCTTCATCTTCCTTCATTGCTATTTCTTTTATTGATTCACATCTCCTTACAATTAGGGTCTCAAGTTGGACTAAACTTTTTGCAGTTGAAAGTGTGAATAAATACCCCATTCGAGCACAGTCCATCACATACAACACTTTCAGATTGATGAAAGACATTGCGCCACGCCCTAATTTTTCCAACCAAGGACAACTGATAACCCTTAATGTTTGAAGCTTTTCAGAGAATGACTTTACCCATGGGTGTTCGAATCCTATTGACTCAAGCTCATTTAGTTCAAATAGGGTTAATGCTTTCAATGTCGCAGGAATTCCATCATGAACTTGCAATTTCTCAGAGGAAAATATCTCCTTGATACCAAAGCATCTCTGCACTCGAAAATGTTCTAAATTAGGTACCCTGTGTAGGAAATCAAAAGGCAAAGTACCTTTCTCATTTTTATCTTCCTCAAAGCACAATTGGAGAAGATTTAATTTGCTGAGATAGTGTTGTGGCACATGTGCGTCGCTCATCAACATCATGTTTTTCTCGTTCAGTGTCAATTCCTTAAGTTTGGGAACAACCTACATTCAATTCAAGCCGATTCAAAAGAAAACACACAATGGAAATTTGAAGGAAGAAAGTTGGAAAATATATAATGAAAAAGAGGAATCTACTTAATGTTGTCACCTTTTCAACAATGAACAGAGGTTGTTGTAGGCATTTTATCGGAGCCTCTGTAATTGCTTCTTTGTGACTGTCATGAATTTTTGATGTGAATAGCTTCAACTTGGGACAGTAGGCCACATGCATGATTTCTAATTTGGGACATTCTAGATGGTGTTTTTCAGGATAAAAGCAGCTCAGATTTGTTAGGTTATAGAGAATTAGCAATGACAAAAAAGGGAATTCAAACATCAATACTTCAGTTGTTCTGTTTTCGATTGCATCTTCCTTTCCATCAATTTCTACCAACTTGTCATTCCTTACCAACTTGTCATAATATCCGATGATGATGACAACAAAATGAATTTAAAAGAAAACGTGAGAGTTTATATTATTACCGATTGGATGTTCTTATTCTCATCATCGAAAAAGAGCATGGAGTTGAAAGGGACAGCGGTGCTCGAATGAAGAGAAGCCCAATTTCTTGAGGACAATATGCCTTTGGCGTGAGGATACAGAGAGTCCATTTTAATATGAAGAGTAATAAGTTATCAAGAATGAATAATCTCATATTAGATCTCTTAGACATTTAAACAAACAGTTTATGAGCAAAATTAACATATAATACTCAGAATTAAGACAAAACAAGCCAATACAAATTCAACCTTACATGAATCAGAGAAAAACATCAAAACAGAGATGCGAAACAATGTCAACACAATAATGAATCAAATGAAAACACGACACAAAGGAGAGATACTTAGCTTTTGAATTTCGTGGAAGAATCAGAGCTCTGAATACCACCTGATGAAAGAGGCTCCAAGGAAGAGAACTGAACGCGCGACGCGCAGCGAAATAACGAGGAATTAGAGATCGAGAAAGATTCTACCAAGACCTAAGGGCGATAACCTTCGCACCAACCCTGGGCAAAAATAGAAGAGAGAATTTGAAGGAGAACGAACCGAATCAGAGATAGGACTCACAGAAACCCTAAATATAGTAGGAACCCTAATCTGGACTGAAGGAACCCAAGAAAGGGAGGAAACTTAAAATGAACCGATTAATCGATTCAAAACGAGATTGAACGGTGGAAAAGAATTTTCAATCGGAGGAAAAGCTTTTAAACGTAGTAAAAGAGGATTTAATCGGTGAAACTTCAAGAAAATGGTGAAAGGATGACGAAACCCTAGAAGGAGATGAAGATAATCGGTGGAAGAGGAATTTTGTTGTTAAATAGGCTGAGGCAGGAAAGAAATATGAAATAAGATAATGAATGTTTGAAGAGAAAGAAAGCTTACCGTTGATGGTGAGCTCTCGAGAAGAAAAAGAATGTGGCTGATGATGCGGTCTGAATGAAGACATGGCAAAGGAAGAACGCATGGCTACAAGGAGGGAAGGAGGGAAGGAAGAAGAAAGAAGTAAGGATTTGTGGGTTTTTTTTATCTGAAATGAAGGAAGAAGGAAGGGTCAGTGAGTGAGTGAGGGACTCATTTTGGAGAGTTGTAGTTAGTTTTTTTTTTTTCAAAGTTAGAAGAAGATCGGGGCTTTTTCTAAAGTATTTTTAATTATTAATTAATTAAAAATCCGTATATAATATCTGTATGTAAAATATTTAATATATACAGATTAAAATCCGTATGTAATAATCTGTATATAAAACGCAATTTTCTTGTAGTGGAAGGGCAAGAGCTTTGTAGACAGCCGAGAATGCCCGCATGAAGGCCCAACTGTTCGGGTGCAGTTGGGTAGGAGCATTGAGCTCTTGTAGAACACCCATTTGGAACTCAAAGAATGGGATAAGGACTTTTAAGTCCTTGAACAAGGTGGAGTAGGCATAAAAGAAGTCTGAGGCATATCCCTCCCGACCGTGGCATGCTAGTTCGATCATCCGGCAGACGACTATTTTAAAATAATCCCCATCCATGGCCGTCTTCACTAGGCCAAGTCCTCAAATAAGATCTTTGATGGGAGGGCAGAAGTGGAAAGAGGAAGTGATTTGCTTTACCTCGTGGGGAGCCTAATCATAGCCGGTGACGATGGGCCATTTTTTTGGTCTTCTATCCCAAGCACCAGTGAAGTCCACGTTGATACCCACTTCTTCGACGTCATTGTCTTCCAGAATGCATGAGGAATCCTCACTGCCTGACGGCCCGAACTAGTTGCCGAAGGGGGAATTCCTTTCGTCAAGGGCACCATAGGTGGTGAAGGAAGATGTAGCAACTCTGTTGTCAACATACCCCTCGCCTTCTCCTCTGGTGGAGTCAGAAGAAACAAATTGAGAGGACATGTTTACCTGAAAAACTGAGTTTGAAGCTCTTGAAAGGAGGAAAGGGCAAGGAAACCGTGCGGTTTATGGAGATATCGAGGGTAAAAGTGAAAAAATGGGGTGACCCTACTACTATTTATAGAGGGTAAAGGTGGTTACCAAATTCATCTAGGCCTTCAAAGGGAAAAGATTTGACGATTCAAGCATCGTGACGTTATGTTATCACCTTTTTCTGCCCATTTTTTCAGCCGTGACTCTTCGACTTCTGCTCTTCCCGTCATTTTGCAGATATTGAAGGGACGTGGCGATTGATGAGCTCACAACTCAAAAACCCTAAACCGAACGATCAAGACTTCAAAACCCTACGCAAAATCCATGTTGTTAGGGCTTGAGGGGCCTATGTTACTATGGGCTTATAGCCTACCGATCGGGTAAGGTGGCAAGATAGTTGGAAAGATTTGAGCGGTTGACATGCCAGGAAAGCATCTCTTGACCGCTCGGTCCCGACAACTGTTGACTAGAGTTAAGGCGCAATTAATGTCACAACGACTACTATTAAGCGATTAAGGTTTGCATAATGATCATTAAGAGGTAAATTAATTGGTCAGATTCTTTTAAACTCTATAAATAAGGGTTTAATTCGAGGTAAACTTTTACTTTGACTCATATTGAATTACTAAAGGCCTACAAAGAAAAATTCTTACTTGAGCGTCAGAGTGTGTTCTGCAGGTCACCCCCCATACGCTGATCAGTAACCAGAGCACAAAGTGGAGAAACGTTTGGCACAAGGAAGATCTCACAGGCGGTTAATCCTCGTCTCATTTCAACAGAAACAGAAGGTAATGCAATGACTGAAGTACAATAACACAAAGGGAGAAAAGGTCGGAGAGTAAGAATAGTGAAGAAAAGCAAAAAAGATAATAAGTAGTACATTGAGATTTGATGATTGTTCAATATAGGAACCGTTGTTGTTTCTCAACTCAAACATTTTTTTTTACGATGATTCAACTTTGGAACTATCGTTGTTTCTCTAACTTAGAGCTTTTAACTACGCTTGAGAGGGAACCGTTGTAGAAAAGTTGGCTTTTATTTCAAAATTACCACAATGTTTCAATCAACAAGAATAGTTATTTAGTTGCGGTTATTTGACTACACTAGTGCCCTTTTTCATTTCAGCCATATTTTAACACTAATAGTGGCCAATTTATATCTTAACTATCAAATCATATTAGATTTATAGGATTAATATTCAATACAATTTACAATAAATATATTCTTCTGTTTTAACCCAATTATTAATCACTTTAAAATAGATACCTTTCATTTTATTTTCTCCCTTCATTTTTTTTACCTCGTATAATATAAGTCCAATTTATTGTTTTACTCATTTGTCTTCTTCTGTTGTAATCTTTTTGTTTTTTATGTTCTTGAACCCTGGCTCTCTCGTCTATATCTGTTACTTTGATTTTTTTTTATCACTTATATTGTCAGTCATTTCTTCAATATTTGCCAAATCGTCGGCTGCTGCTTCTGGACCTTTGAAGGAGATTTTTTTATTGGATTCGTGGAGGTGAAGGGCACAAATTTTCCCTTGAATTCAACTTGTAAGATGAATTTCAGAATATCGCCTGTATGGAGGTTTTCCTCCCCTCATGGTAAATAATCAATCTTTAATTTTTATATTTTTAAATAATTTAATTAATATTTGAAATATTAAAAGATGAATACGTGTATGCTCATTAACAGAGATGAGATATGTTCAAAATTGCCTGTATGTTAAACAGAGATAAAAATGAAAACGAGTTTTCACTTTAAAGATAAGGGTGGTAAGGATGAAATAGTGAACCTGACATTTGTGATCTTGTAGTCTATGAATAGATGCCCTTCAATTAAATACCAAGAGTTGTTCTATGAAATCAATTTCACAGCTATCTTTTTGTTATTTATAATATTGATGAAATAAATTTAAAGGACAATTAAAATAAAATTAAAAAAATTCTGTTAATAAATTATTTAAATAGTTAAAATTTATTTTATAAAAATCTTGTTCTTTTGAAATTGTTTCCTTCAGCTTATAACTTTTTTATCAACAGCTATGGCTCATTCACGTGATTCAACTTTGAAAGAAGCTTATCACCGCTACAATGAGATATGCCTTACAAAATTATAAGAAATAAAGGAGATGCAGATGTTGTTATGAATAGCCAACGAGATCGATCATAAATTAACCATAAAATTTTTAATGAAAAAAGTATTTTTTAATATTCAATAGTAGTATACGAAAATTGAATTGATTATTAAAAATAATACAAATGAAAAAATATGGTATTTGATTTTTTAACTGTAATGCATCTTAAATTTCTTTTTAATTTTCTCTTCCAATAAAGATGAAGAGAAAAAAAAACACGTGTTCTCTCATAAGAACCATAATGTATTTTATAAAAATTTATAAATTTGTTATAAAAATCTTGTTCTTTTGAAACTTTTTTTTTTTCAGCTTATAAATTGTTATGAATAAGTTTGGTTCATTCACGTGATTCAACTTTGGGAGAAGCTTATCACCATACAAAGTTATTAGAGATAAAGGAGATGAAGACTTCATTTTAAAATGTGGATTTAAGAGAAAGCTTGAAACTCTTGCAGTCTCTGTAAACTCCTTACATTCCACGTTTAACCTACTTTGCTCATGGTCTCTGTACTGAGAAAAGTTGAACCACATAAAATAGATAAAACATCGTTCACTCAAACTAGAAAACATCATGTGGTGGTCTCTGCCTCTGTACTCGCGCGTCTATAAATACATGTTTCCTAGATTATTCGTTCACACAAACAGAAGATAAGCCTTGTAGAGCCTTCCAAAAAATGAAGTTTACGACCTTCTTCTCTCTGTTTCTACTTTGTGCCTTCACGTGGAAACTTCCATTAGCCATGGCTGATGTGGTGGACACTGAAGGTAAACCTCTTCGAAATGGTGGCCTATACGGTCTGAGGCCAGTTATAATAAGTGGCAACGGGGGTGGAGTAGAATATGCAGCAACGGGAAACGAAACTTGTCCTTTGTCCGTTGTCCAAAATCCCAATCCTTTCTCTATGGGCTTCCCGGTACAAATTTCATCCCCATTAAGAATCCTTTATTTAGGCGAAGGCGATAATTTGGACTTTGGGTTCATTGCTGTGCCCCTGTGTGCTCCCACTCCGTCTCTGTGGACTCCTGTGAAGGGTGAGGAAGGAGAACTCTCTGTTAAACTTACTGGATACGACAACACCGTAAGCGGTTGGTTTAAGATTCAGAGTGTTCCTTATGACATTGGGGGCTACAACATCTTGTTCTGTCCTGATGACATTAGTTCGTGTGGTTATGTTGGGGTTATGTTTGATGCTGCTAGAAACAGGCATTTGGTGGTCACCCAGATTGCTAGCACAGCCTTATGGGTTCGGTTTGAGAGACTTTCGCCTGCATCATCTGCAACTGATCTCCATGAACCATCACTGCTCCTAAAAAGTCATGCCTAGTTTCTTTCTATTCGGTGACCAACATAATCTATGCGCTAACTAAATGCTTATTTCGTTGTAATAAATCATCGCATGGCTCACTATAATAAGATTCGACTATCTTAAAAAGATAGCCTGTTAATTTAAAATATATATATTTATTAAGTAACCAAATCAGATAAATATAAATAAAATATTAATATTTTAACTTGTCAATTGAATGAATTTTTTTTTAAAACATCATCAATAATAAGAATAAGAATAATTAAAGTTTATATCTTATCTATACTGCTTTCTCTTTATTTAGATTATAACTTTCCTCGAGTGTATTTTTTTTAATTAAACTTATTTTCAAAATATATTAAACAAATAAACTTCATCTTAACATTATATACCAATACGTATTTACTGATTACGGTCAAAACTGGATCTACTTTAACTGATGTTGCCAGTTACAATTATTATGTTACATTGTTAATTACAATTTGTTTGTTAAATTGTTCCATTGGTAATTAATAAAGTAATTTTTTGTGAAATAAAAAAATAGTTCAAAATTTTTAATGTGGATGAATAATGAAATATTTAACTAATAAAATTACATTTTTAATCTGTTGAAGTAATAATATTAATTGAAAATAATTTTAAACTATGAAATACTATTTGATGATAAAACATTTATATGTAGAAATTTTGAATAATAAATTAAATTAAAAAAATTAAAAATTGAATGCATGAAAAAAATTAATAAAATATAAAAATAAGTATACTGTAATATAATGAAAAAATAAAACAATTAAATATGTCAATTCATTCTTGTAGTTTAAAAAAATACGTATATACATATTAATATTAATTAATGTATTATGAATAAAAGAAACAAGAAGATTATAAATTATTTTGAAATTATATAAACATGGTTTAAAAATGACAAAAAAACATTAATTTATTTCGTATTGTTTAGGTTAGTGTTAAATATAGTGAAAATTATTTATGGATTAATCTCCCTTGTGTTAAACACACATAGAATTCTCTATTTATAATAGAAGAAGTATAGGCTAAGCCCAAAATACAAATAAGAAATAATAACAAACTAACTGAAAGATAAAAGATAAAGATAAAAGATATAATATTTCTAACACTCCCCCTCAAGCTGGAGCATACAAATTGTATGAACCAAGCTTGAAATAATTGAACTTGATTTTGAACTAGATGATTTGTCTTCAAGAGTGTGAGGCAAGCAGAGATGGGTTATCACATCTCAATGAACAAACAGCAGTGGAGAAGGAGGCAATAAACACTTCAACTTCAAAAGTGGATGAAGGAGAGCAGCGGAGAAGGAGGCAATAAACACTTCAACTTCAGAAGTGGATGAAGGAGAGCAGCGGAGAAGGAGGCAATAAACGCAGCAGATCTGTGCGGCAGATACAATAAGAAAGGAAGAACAAGGCAAGAATAGCAATATAGAGGCGAAACCCTCTACTACAGAGGCGAAACCCTCTACTACAGAGGCGAAACCCTCTACTACAGAGGCGAAACCCTCTACTACAGAGGCGAAACCCTCTACTACAGAGGCGAAACCCTCTACTACAGAGGCGAAACCCTCTACTACAGAGGCGAAACCCTCTACTACAGAGGCGAAACCCTCTACTACAGAGGCGAAACCCTCTACTACAGAGGCGAAACCCTCTACTACAGAGGCGAAACCCTCTACTACAGAGGCGAAACCCTCTACTACAGAGGCGAAACCCTCTACTACAGAGGCGAAACCCTCTACTACAGAGGCGAAACCCTCTACTACACACGAAAAACGCAGAAAGAAGAAGGAGGTCCGAAGATGCGGAAGCATGCGGCGAGAAGAAGACAGACGTCGATGGCAGCAATGGCTGCTCTGGAAGGTCTGAACAGAGAGAGGGAGGTTCGGTCATTCAGAGGAGGCAGTGGTTTCGGTCCGGTCATTCAGAGGAGGCAGTGGTTTCTAGGAGACTTGTCTCTGATTCTGGATATTTTTAGGGGCTGCCGGCGACCATGACGGTCGGCCGCCGGCAGACAACAAAGACCACTGGAAGATATCAGAAAACCTGCTCTGATACCATGTTAAATATAGTGAAAATTATTTATGGATTAATCTCCCTTGTGTTAAACACACATAGAATTCTCTATTTATAATAGAAGAAGTATAGGCTAAGCCCAAAATACAAATAAGAAATAATAACAAACTAACTGAAAGATAAAAGATAAAGATAAAAGATATAATATTTCTAACAGTTAGTATAAACTATACAAATAACATGTAATAAAGAATATACGACTGATATTTTTATAAATTAGTAAAACTAATTGAGATAGATATTTTAAACATTTTCACTAAAATAGAACGAGTCTTACATATAACTACTAATATGATATAATATTTGTGAGGTATTAGCTTCTATAGTGGTGTCCAATAACGCAACGAGAATTAGGATAATTATGTGTTGAATTCATTGCATTTGTTCTTTCGATATAGTGGTTGTTTTCTTAACGGAATTATTGTTGGATTTAGTGGAAAATCTCCAATAGAAGTATCAAAGTTTTATTTATAATAGTACGTATACAAATATAAAGGAATCAAATATATCACAATAAAAAATAATATTTTTATTTATACAATATTATATATATATATATATATATATATATATATATATATATATATATATATATATGTTTTACAGTTTTATGACTTTGGAACAACATTTTATTTTAAGCTTAAGTTTTTTTTCACAGTTTTACTATGTTGTGTTAAATATTAAGTTTTTTTGTTGCAAACCTACCAAGTTATTCTGTTTATTTAAATGTGTTGTAATAATTTATTACTTTGAGATCAGTAACTATCGACATATATATCCTTAATAATTACTGAGAAATATATCTATTGATAAATTTTGTAACAGATTTATCAGTTGATAAATGGTGTGACAATTTTCAATAAAGTGGATTATATTGTCCTACCACACATGGAATCCTAAACATAAACTTTTAAAAGTCAACAAAACTAATGATGTAAATCAGACAATCAAATCCATACAAACATGAATACAATACAACATAAACATCACAAACATGTTGATAATGTAATTCAAATAAACATAAAAGTTTTAAAAACATGTTTATAAGTAACAAAATGCTAATAATCTACATATCCATTATAATTGTTTTCTTCTTCATCATTATCCTATTATTAGTGCTAAGAATGTGGCTGGAGTAGATGGACTAGACTGGACTAGGTTGTTGCTGGGATATGTTGGGATGGACTAAGGTTGTTGAACACAACTCTATGCTTCTAAAGGCATGAATCTCATGACTAGATTTTGCAAATTCCCGAACCTTTGACTCAAATCATCATAAGCACGGTTAGGTGTTTCTGGTTGCTGCATGAGTGGATAACGACCTTTGTAAGACCTAGGAAAAACAAAATACCTAGAAAGATGGTGGGTCTAGATGTCATTAATTAAAATAAGAAAAAATAAGTCAAGTGTAACACAGATTATTAAAGCTCCTTGTTATGGGTTGGTGGTCATGGGTTTGATTTGTGTTGTGTGCATACTACATGTTTTATTTATTTTATTAATATGACCATTCAACAATCATATAAAAGTCATTCGTGTTAAAAAATAACCCAAAGAAATAAAATCCTTAAGTCTCTCATTATCCTCGCCGCTTTAAGCATCCATAGAACTATCTGTAACATTATCTGCTCCCTACAACAACACGAGTTATACGATCATCGCATGTGGAAAAAAACACAACCATAAGAAATTATTGCTTAGGGACATGGAGTGGTTGGGTGCATTAATTATGTGTTATTACCAAGGAAGTCATGAACATCGATTTCTATAGGGTTTCGACGTAAAAATATTATTAACAGGTATACTTGTTCATATAGTTGTTCAATTCCCTACGATGGTTTACACATTGAATTCGGTTGGGCTTGGACATCAATTATGGGTATTGCAAAGGGGAAGTTAGTAGGCATAATTAGTATTGTTATCTATGATGAATTGCTTATTGAACGTCGAATTCTTTTGAATTTTGATGTCCGTTATTCTTCTATAAATAACATGCATTTAACATTACTTCCTACCTTAAGTTTCCTTATTGAACATATTAGGATCCATGTTTTTTTATTTCCTTTGAATTTACCTTTTCTTAGATTTCAGACATTTCTATCCTTTAAATTTCAATTTGTTGACTTGAATTTCAAAGTGGCACATTCAGCTTAATTGATGTGAAGGTGCCCTTTGAAATTCAAGTCACCAAATTTTTTTTATAGTACATAAATAGTTAGGATATCTTATTGAAAGGGAAGTGCTCAGGAAAAAAAAATATGATTCATAATATGTTTATTGCTGAAACAATTTTAAGAACTAAAATAAAGCTCTAAAAAATTGTCCAACTTGTTCATTTAGCAATGTATGATTCATCTTTTAAATTGTCTTGAAGTTGTTTTATACTGTGAGATTTCAGAGCTAATTGATATCTTAGGGTGGAAGTAACTTGAAGACAATTCAATATATGAATCTATATACACATTTGATGTCGAATATTGGTTGCATCCGATGCAAAGACCATGCATTTCCCTTTGGTTGATTCATTTTTCTAAGTTCTCCTGGAGGTGTATTTTAAAGGTTTGACGTCGAATATTGGTTGCATCCGATGCAAAGAACATGCATATCCCTTTGAATGATTCATTTTTTTAAGTTCTTCAGGAGTTGTATTTTAAAGTTGGACGTCGAATTTCCTACCTGGTTGACGTCCTACATCATATAGGATTTCTATAAGAAATCCATTTTTACAAGACATAGCATAAAAAATGAAAACAAAATAAGAGCAAATACATTCAACGAAACACGGGGAAAAAATCAACACAACATCAAAATATTAAATGGAGAACGTTTGCTAAATTCATAAGTGTGAACATTTTTTGTTGGTTTTCCATAATACCATCATTGTTAACAAAGAAATGTCTTTGTTTCGTGAAGGACTGATGGAAAACCAAAAGAAAAAGTTAACATGAATTTGGTGAATGAATGTGTAGAGTTTTCAAAGGGTGCGAAATACAAATCTATTAAATTTTTTCTGTGGATTTCTATCATTCCTTCAAGCTTTTCACAATGACGAAGAATCAACCACAAAGAAGTGTTCACTTTTGTGACCTTGAAGGAACTAATAAAAACCTAAAGAAAAAAGTTAACAGAGGGAGTGGTTACAAGAAATTTTATAAATGGAGGTGTAGAGGTTATCCAAGGATCCAAAATTGTATTTAAAGAAAATGGAGGTGTTCCTTGACGTCGAATGTTGTTTGTATTCGATGTGAACTATGCATGGGGAAGGGTAGTGATGAGTCTCAGTGGATGCTGTTGTTACCAATGTGGACGACAACGTCGTATTTTGTAGGTGTTCGACGTCCATCATAATAAAGACATTTTCTTTGGGAATGCAAACGACTGTTTATTACTAATAAAGCATTCGTGTTTGACAACGAACTTGGGTTTTGTACGACGTGATCTATACATGGGGAAGGTCAATGATGAGTCTTAATGGATGTTGTTGTTACCAATAAGGAGGGTAATGTTGTATTTTGTAGGAGTTCGACGTCCATTTTGTAAAGACATTGGTGTTTGACGTTGAACTTGGGTTCTATACAACGTGATTTATACATGGGGAAGGAAAATGATGAGTCTTAATGGATACTGCTTACCGATGAGGAGGGTAACGTCGTATTTTGTAGGAGTTCGACGTCCATTTTGTAAAGACATTGGTGTTTGACGTCAAACTTAGGTTTTGTACAACGTGATCTATGCATGGGGAAGGGCAATGACGAGTCATAGTGGATGTTGTTGTTACCAATGAGGAGGGTAACATCGCATTTTGTAGGAGTTCGATGTCCATTTTGTAAAGACATTTTCTTTGGGGATGCAAATGACTATTTATTATTTATTTATTTTGGATTATACGTCTGGTGTATCCTAAGGTGACGTTATATGGTTACTAAGGACATTGTTTAACGTGTGACTTGTGCATGGTTGGATGTCATTGCTTTTTAGACTACAATTTGTATTCTGAAACGACGTTGAGCGATTGAATTTGTTTACAACAATGTCATCTGCAATTTTTAACGTTGGTTGTTCTGTTATTGGACATTTAACACATGACGTTATATGTGGTTTTTGTACTAGTGTTGGAAGCGAAAAAGGCAGAGAACAATGGAGAACGGTGACTCTACTTGCGTTTTGGAATGCACCAAAAGCCCACCACAAAAAAAAAAATACATGGACACAAATACAAAAAACCTTATTAGTCTCAGGAACCGAAAGCAAGTAAAGAATGCCCAAAGAAAAGATAAAAAAACGAAGGAACGAAGGCTTACCGCGGAGAAACTCGAACGAATGAATGAAAGATCACTAAGAAAGAGTTCAAACAATGTTAATGGAGGCAATGGCGATGGCATTAAAGGCAATGACCACGACGTTCGAAGTTAATGGAGCAGTATTAGGATAAATGAGGGTTCGAGAGCAATGAAGATACATGAAAAAACTATAAAGAGTTATGTTAATTTGCACTTTTTTTACCACTACAAAGACATGTTGTCTCGGTTATTTTAATAACTGAAGCAATATGTACTCTATGACCTCGGTTCTACTAAGAACTGATGCCAAATAGTACTGCAAAATATTTAAAAATTAAAAGTTTTAGAGTTATTTCTATCTTTTGGCTCAAATCTTTGGCCTTGGTTCTTTGTAAAACCGAAGCAAAATGGGTCTATAACATCGATTCTCTGAACAACCGAGGCCATAGATATCTTCATAATTTGAACAGTTTGATTAAGTTCCTTCTGTTGGGTGTAAAGTTAAGAACTTATGACAACGGTTCTATAAAGAACTGATGCATTGACCTATTTAGAATCTAAAAAGCTGACACATCTCTCTATAGGGGAATTGTTAAGACTCTAACATCTGTTTTGAGAGTAATTGATATCATTGATCCTTATTAGTGTGTACTGAAGTGAAAAGTTTAAATTTATATATATGTAATCTATCTTTAGGCTTTAGTTGTTTATTAACCAATGTAAAAAAAATATATAACTTGAGTATTTTCTAACTGAAGCATATAAGTTTATAAAATTAAAAAATATTATCACGTCTTTTATGTTTCGTTTTCATCAAAATCGAAGGCTACAGCTGCGTTAAAAATCCATTTTTATACTAGTGTAGCCTTCGTTTTTCATTCCTACAAAAAATATTTTTCTTTTTTAATTTCGTTATAAACTTCGTTGTGCTTCCCATCCGTACTATAATGATGAAATAAGTTTAAAGGACAGTTGGAAGTAACTTAAAAAATACATATAACAAAAATATTTAAAAGCGAAAAATTTATCTTAAAAAAATCTTAGTTTGATCCAAAGTATTTTCTTATCATATTAAAATGACTTTGATTCAGTTACACTTTGAGAGATGCTTATCACCAACACAATCTGATGTGCGATGCAAAAGTATAATTGAAAAAAGATGGAAACTTTATTTGAAAATCTTGATTTAAAAGAGAAGTTATTTAACTCTTGCAGTCTCCATAAAATCATTATTTTCCACGTTTAACCTACTTTGATTATGGTCTATCCAGAAATACGTTGAACCACACAAAATAGATAAATGAAGCTATTTACTCAAACTCTAACATATCTTGTGCTGGTCCCTGTCTGTCTTCAAATAGACGTTTCCCACGTTGTATGAAAATAAGCCTTTCAGACACTCCCAAAAAATGAAGTTTACGACCTTGTCCTTTCTACTTTGTGCCTTCACCTCGTACATTTAAACATGTCAAATTCCGTATGATATTGGGACCACATCTTCTTCTCTCCTTTGGATAGTTCATGCGTTTGATGCTGAAAAAACCTCATTTTTTTTATGACGCATACCTTCTGTAACTGCGTCGGCACAAACCACCACTGCCCTTTCTCCTAGGGAGTGAGATGCATTATCTAAGCACTAGATATATGCGTATTTCGTTGAAATAAATTATCGCATTTCACTAAAAATAATAGGGGAAATAACAATTAATTGACTCCTTAAAATAAATAGTCCGTTGATTTTAATAACATGTATTGTAATTATATATATATATATATATATATATATATATATATATATATATATATATATATATATCAATAAATGATATTGTATTTAAAAATTAATTAAAATTTTGTATCTTAACCCGCTTATAAGGGGTCTAGAAGTTGTGGATTTTATTTTTGCCCCTAGTTGATGAGTTTCCTAAAAATGTGTTTTTTCTAGAATGGATTAGGACTGTCCATTGATCAAGGTGACAACTCTACTAATAACACAATTAGCTTGAATCTCCTCCGCCGATCTTGTAAGGATACTAAGTTTCTATTAAACCCTCTCTCCAAGATTTCTTCAAGTTTTCAACAATATGATCAAAATTATCAATGCAATGTAGTTCTTGAAGGGAAATGAGTAGAGCTCAATGACATTTTGTGATCATTTTGCATTACTAAATATTTTTTGAATAAATATAAAAAAGTTAAAGGAAAAAAAGTTATAAATATTTTAAAAATTAATTAAAAAAAACAACATACCATTAGTATAAAAAAGTACACATTTTTTAAAAACTTAGATCAAATTTTTATAATTTAGTACATGGGTTTGATATGGTTCTCATTATTTTTTGTTTTCTTAATAATATTTTTTATTCATTTATGTAATGTTAAGGTACTCATACTTAGCATGTTTAAAAAAAACTATAACTTATTAGACATTGATAAGAAAAATGTTGGATAGGATAAGAGTGCTCGCAATGTGGTTTGAGTTGATTTTTAGTTAGAAGTACATCTAAACCAAACATAAAAATTACATCAGACTTAATTTGAACACTTAAAAAGTTTTATTTTAAACATAAACATCAAAGTTAGGTCTTCTATTTTGTTTTCTTTCAATAATATTTTATTTGTTTTGGCATTTTTTTCTCTTTCAATACTAACATTCACACCATTAGAATAACTCTTCTTCCCCCTTATCCATATGTTAAACATATTATTCCTGTATTATATATTTTTTGCCATAAATCAATAAAGGTATATTAGATTTTTCTCTTCTATACACATCTATAACTGACATAATAGATAGTATAATAATATTTAAATAATTATTTTCGGTTCAATTCAATTTGGTTTTAATCGGTTCCAAAATTTCAAATTTGTAAACTGATTCAAATGGCTCAGTTCCCAAAAAAAAAATTCAAAATCGATCCAAAAATTTCCGGTTTAATCAGTTTTCGGAAATCAGATTTTTTGTTTCGTGGATCAGTCTAGTTCTGTACACCCCTCATACTGGAAATTTAAAAACCTATTTAAATCTAAAATTACATCAAAATTATGCACATGATGCAAGATTAACACTAGACAATCACTTGTCATTATTGAGACTTTAGGTAAAAGAAGACCTAATTTAATCAGGAGAAAGGGTAAGATGCTCACCTTTTTACGGGGAATTCAATTAGGAATCGAATCAGCATATTAATCCAATGAGTGCAGCAGCAACCGAGTCGTTATTATTAGAGCATATAAAATTCTCAAGGGTAACATAAATCATCCAAACATATCCTCAGTAACTTCCAAAAAAGGATCCTATCTACTTTATAATACATGAATTTATCATTGTGATCAATGTCGTATACAGGGGCAATGCCAAAGAAAACAAATAGCAGAACAAAGAATATTGAGTATCACAAGGAAAAAGGTTTTCTATAAACATCAAATGATTCGCAAGCCGTTAACTGAGGTTCCTGTCGAAACAAAACGCAACAAGGAAAAACAACAGAAGTAAGTTTAACATAAGGAAACTCGGTGAGCACAAACACAAATATAAAAAGGGAACTCTTATAGGTGGTATACAAGTAATGAGTTCAGAACTTCATATCATCCAGCAACTGATAGAAAGGGAACAGTTAAAACATGGTTTGTGATACGATCAAACAACTGTCAAGTAAACTATATTTACCTGTCTCAGTCCACCAGCACTTAGACTACCTCCGGTCACAAGCATTGTGAGAAGAGATGTCACCATATCTCCACCCCCACCGCCACTGCCAGCATCTCTGATGGCAGTGCGCATTGCAGTGAGAATGCTGCCATAGGTAGCCCCATGACCTCGCTCTATTGCTTGGATGAAGCAAAATGTCATTGCCCCAGTCGATGTAATCTTTGATAGAGCCTGTTTATAAATATAGTGATCATATGTTCGGACAACGGATCTCATTAGTCTAGATTGAAACACGGTCAGAGATAAATCAATTTGAATTTGCTGAAACTTACAGATGTATCAGCGGAAGTTTGATCATCATCGCATCCACTGAAGCAAATAACTTCCCCACCATTAGATCCTTTCCATACACCAGACCTAGGACGATGGTCCTCCCATGCATATTGTCCATTCCTGTTACAAAGATAGAAGAATCAGTGGACCGTAAGGAAATATGATGAGTCAACAACGACAGCTGTTAGTAAGTTAGTCCATTAGACAATTAGCTTTACTCACTAGTTTGTTAGTAACCTTAGAAGATATTTCTATAAATGGGGAAAGAAGATTCGAGAGAGACAAACTGTAAATTTGATGGATTTTGTAAATTGAAGGGATTCATGAAGTAGAAACCCCTGAGAATTCTATTCTCTATTTTCGGTTATATTCCTTTGGTTCTTTCTCGCCAGCTTCCATCTCTTTTCTCTATATATGTACAATCTAGGCAAAAAATAAAGTGAAAACTGAATGTATAAAAACATAGGAAGGAACGGAAGAAAAAGCAAAACACATCTTAGTTTTCTTCTTGTAAATGCTTTTCCCATTGAACTCTATTTATGAAGGAATAAATGTAAGTAAGCAAAGTAAATTTAAATAATGCAATAAATTGGTTTTATCCTACACATGCAGTACGCCACATACAGGCTTCAGTTTTTACTCAATAAGTGACGCTCCAACTTTCCCAGGCATACAATATTTCCTACACGTATGCTATTAATTCTCATACTACTCGGTATTAAATAAAAAGTGCATATATTTATATTATATCCCTTTTCCTTTTCATGAAGCGTCAATGCAAAGTTAAAATTTCATTAAACATCACAATGCTAAAGTCAACCAAGCCAAATATAATAAAGATAAACCATGCAGAAACAACAGACTGTTTTATAAGGTAACCTCTTCATTCTGCAAAGAAAAGGCAAATCTAGAACAGTGCCACTGTGGCAGGCATCAATTAGTGCATGTAGCTTAGCTCCGCGAGGAATGGGTCTAACAAGGGCTGCATTGATCTCATCATCTACAATCATACCCTGCGTTTCAAAATCCAGGGGACATAGAGTTTCATCATATCCATCAGCTTCATCACCACTATAGTTCCTTTGCTGTGAACCATGACCAGAATAATGGAAAACCAGAGAGTCTCCAGGTTGAGATCCTTGTGCAAGCCAATACATTGCCATCCTAATGTTGTGCTTGGATGGAAATTTAGGGCCATGGGGATCTTCTTCTTCTGCATTTTAAAATTCAAATGCTTTATGAATTTCTTTTTTTTGAAAAAGAAAATATAGGATAATCAACTCTTCCAAATTTGTAGATTAAATCATAACCACATATTGCATGTCAAATTTTAAAATCAGATTTAGCTCATACAAACTGTTGACAGGATTTGACCCCACACATTGCATGAAACTCAAATAGCTATGATATTCAGAGATCTAGAGAAAGAGAAATTCCACATCAAGGTAGAGCCTTCTAGATCGTATTAGACCCTCTAGAGGTGTTAGACAATGAAGCATTAGAGGATGTAAGCCAACCTTCTACCTTTCACTAAAGAAGGCCAAAATATGGAGAAGTTGACATCGAATATCACATTACGCGTGATAGGGAGAGAAGGACGACCAAACCAACACAGAAGTTTGGATATGCTGACTTTATCATTTATGCTTCGATAGCAGCTAAAGATATATATTGTTCAGAGCCTAAAAGCTTCCACAAGGCCCCACAATGGAGGAAATTGAATCTCTGGAAGAACCACAAAAGGTTTCAAAAAATCTAGAATGGCCAAAGTTGATAATCGTGATAGGCGTCTTTAAGAATACAAAAGCCCTATGAGCTTCCATATTCCATTGAAACCAATCCTTCTTCAATAACTGTCAATGGTTTTGCAATTTTTCCATAATCTTGCACAAACTGCCTATAATAACCCATAAGGCTGAAAAATCCACGTAAAGCAGTGGCATCTTTTGGGATTGGCCACTTCCACATTGCTTCTATCTTCTCAGGGTCAACAGATACCCCTGCACCTGAAATCACATGGCCCAAATACTCAATGCTAGCTTGGCCTAAACTACACTTTTCTCTAATGACTTGCAAGTGATGCTCACGCAGTTACTGTAAAACTTGGGATAAATGTTGGAGATGCATATCCAATGAAGGGCTACAGATTAACATGTCATCAAAGAACACTAGAAAGAATTTCTTGAGAAAAGGTTTTAGAACCTCGTTCATTAAAAACTGAAAAGTAGCTAAAGCATTAGTCAGCCCAAAAGCATGACAAGGAACTCATAGTGGCCTTCATGAGTCCTAAAAGTTGTCTTCTCAATGTCTCCGTCCATCATTCGAATCTGGTGGTAGCTAGATTTAAGATCCAGTTAAGAAAAAATGGTTGTTCTAGCTAATTCATCCAACAACTCCTCAATTACTGGAATTGGAAATTTATTGGGGATTGTCAACTTGTTAAGAGCCTTATAATCTACACAAAATCTTGACCCACCATCCTTTTTTCTCACAAAATTATAGAACTAGGATGAAGGTTGATGCTTGGGCGAATGATGGCCTTCAACATCTCACTAATTAGCTTTTCTTTTTCATTCTTCTGTTGGTGAGTATATTTGTAAGGCCTCAAATTAGGAATGGAAGCTCCTTCCCAAAGATGAATAGCATGATCTTGCTGCCTCTTTAGGGGTATTACTTCTAAACTTTGAAAATTCCTTGTATGAATTTAATAGTTTATCTACTTTTATTGGCACGGTAGTTGACCCCTCTGTGTATCCCCATTAACTGCCTCCACCAAATACCATGTATCTCCTTTTTGCAATTCAGTGATCAATCCCTTGAAGGAAGTGGTTGTGGTAGACAAAGTTGGGCCTCCTAACACAGTGACTTGATTACCCTCTCCACCAACAGCGAGCTGTAACTTTCCAAAATTTGCCTTTACTTCACCAAAACTAGATAACCGTTCTAGGCCAAGAACAATATTTGCCCCTCCAATATCAAAGATAAAGAAATCTTGACAAATCCTCAAACCTTGAATTTCCAACATCAATTTTGTGCATTTTCCTTGGAATTTCAGTTTTCCACCATACTTCCACCACATATGTAGGAGTATCAACATATGCCAGCCCACATCTTCCCATCAATTCTTTGGAAATAAAATTATGGGAAGCCCCACAATCTATCATCACAATCACTTGTTCTTTACCAATGTGTCCTCAAACCTTCCATGATTTCTTGGTGGTTAAGCCAACCATAGTAAACATGGACAGCTGCATCGTTTTCGCCTCTTCCACCTCAATCTCTATGTTTGTCTCTTCTTCCATTTGCTATTGCTATACTTTTGTAATTAAAAGCATATGAAATTACTTGTTCCGACAAATATGATTAGGACTATACTTCTCATCACATCTGAAGCATAATCCTTTTTTGATTTTGTCCTACATCTTATCTGTCAGGCGCTTAAAAGATGATCCCCTACTGTGGTTTGAACCTTGGTTGCGTCCCACTAAATTGTTTATTCCTCCTACTTCTTTTCCTTTTCTCATAGCAGCCATTTGAGAATTTCCATCTCTTGCAAAACAACAAGTCATGTAATTGGATTTGGATGTTGTCACAGCCTTATTTTCTGCTAAACCTTTTCCTTTGGACAAAATTTTAGTTTCATCTTCAACCATTTGAGTTGTCATCATCAATTCATCCAAATTGGAAGGTTTATACAACTTGACATTGTTAGAATTATTGGTTATTGTGTTTAAGTTGTGTTTAAGTGTATGTGAGCTGTGAGTGTGTATGTGTTGTATCTGAGTGTGTGTGAGGTGTGTTCCATTCACTTAACCGCAGTTTTAGCCGGTAACCTGCGGATCTGGACCGTCTCTTCGAGCGACGGCCAACCACACCGGTTTCGAGAGCCACTTCTCAGTCACACGCCGCCACCAGCATCAGATCTCTCCCATCCTCGCTGGCCGCCGTCACAGTCTCGACCGGTGACCAGCGGATCTGAAGCGTCTCCTCGAGCAACGGCCAACCCCGCCGGAGTCAAGACCAGACTCATCTTCACGCGCCTCCACGCGCCGCCTGTCTTCAGCCAGTCTCGAGTGCGTGTTTGTCACGCGCCACCTTGTCGGCCACCGTCACAGTTCCGACCGGTGTCCAATGGATCTGGAGCGTCTCTTCAAGCGCGACCTAACCCTGGCGGTCGCCGTCTCTGTCTCATCCGCATGCGCCGTCACGCGCCTCCTCTCTCCAGTAGATCTCGGACGCGTGTTCATCACGCGCCGCCTTCTCGGCGTCAGTATCAAACTGCGCCACTGCCGGTCGTCTCGTCGGACCTCCCTCTCTCTGTTCAGACCCTCCAGAGCAGCCATTGTTGCCATCTTCGTCTGTCTTCGTCTCCGCCATTGATTGTCCAGGCACCGTTTGCCGTTGTTCGGCACTGTTTGCCGCTGTCCCAGCGCCGTTTGCCGCTGTCCAGGCACCGTTTGCCGCTGTCCAGGCACTGTTTGTCGCTGTTTGACATCGTTTGTCGTTGTCTGGTGCCATTTGTCGTTGTCCATCTAGCACTGTTTTGCCACTGTGAAGAGTTGTACAAGTTTGTCACCATCAACTTCTGTTCCCGACGTTGTTCGTCATTGTCTGCCGCTATCCGCTGCCGACCACCGTTCGCTGCCAACCTCCGTCTATTGTCCTCCATTGCCATCTACTGCCACGGTTTAGTCTGACAACTAGTGATCTGGATCGCCTCCTTGAGCGAGAGGGCTAGTTCTCATCCTGGCGCCGCCATGTGCGCCACATTTGTACGACGTTCGTCTCCGCCATTGTCACATTTTCTCTGGCAAAGTTAGGGGTTTTGTGCGTCTCAAGGAGTGCGACCCATCCCTAGTTGTTGCCTCATTCTCATCTTGTCACGCACGACTTCTCTCCGATAAGCTTCCGGCGCTTGTTTGTCACACGCCACCTTTCCGGTGTCGGAATCACACGGTGTCACTATCGTTTGATGAATAAAAGAGACCATTAAGATCTTCCACCTTCAAGATTTGTCATCGGCGGTGTCATCACTTCTGTTGTTTGTCGTGAGGGGGAGTATGCTTCCAACCACTGTAGGCCCCCATCACCTCGTCAGTTAGTGATGGCAGTCCCTGTAGTTTTGTCGCTTACAGCCACTACAGGCCCCATCAGTCAGTGATGGCAATTTAGTCCTTGCAGGCTCCATCAGTCATCATTTTCGTCGTTTGTCGTGAGGGGGAGTATGCTTCCAACCACTGTAGGCCCCCATCACCTCGACAGTTAGTGATGGCAGTCCCTGTAGTTTTGTCGCTTCCAGCCACTACAGGCCCCATCAGTCAGTGATGGTAATTTAGTCCTTGCAGGCTCCATCAGTCAGTGATGGCAATTTAGTCCCTGCAGGCCCCATCAGTCAGTAATGACAATTTAGTCCCTGCAATGAGGGGGAGTATCATTCCAAGACAACACTGCAAAGGAAATGTCAATCCACCATGGGTGTAGTCCCTGCAGTTTTGTAGCCTTTACTACTGTTGATCCCATCACCCATCCATCATTGATGGGGATTCAGTGTAGTCCCTGCAGTTTTATAGCTTTCAACCATTGCAGATCCCGTCACTCATCCATCATTGATGGGGATTCAATCCTTGCAGTTTGTCATTGTCCACCGCTTCTCTCCTTCATCCACTTTTGAAGTTGAAGTTTTACAAGCTACTGTTAGTTCATTGACATGTGATAACCCATCTTTGTTTGTCTCACACTCTTGAAGACAAATCATCCAGTTCAAAACCAAGTTCAATTATTCCAAGTTTGGTTCATACAATCTGTATGTTCCAGCTTGAGGGGGAGTATTAGAATTATTGGTTATTGTGTTTAAGTTGTGTTTAAGTTGTGTTTAAGTGTATGTGAGCTGTGAGTGTGTATGTGCTGTATCTGAGTGTGTCTGAGGTGTGTTTCATTCACTTAATCCTATAAATATAGGATTAAGGAGAAGGGTGTATTAACCAAGTAATACATATTCTTGTATTCCATTGTATTCCATTTTAACTGACTTCAACCTCGATCTCATCTTTTAACCCATTCAAGAATATCCCAATGAGATAGTCTTGATCCATTCCTTTTAACAATCTTGCACATTGCTCAAATTGTTCAACATAATCTTCTATATTTCCTGTTTTCTTTAATGCCAACAAAACTTCGAAAGGATTTTGCAAAATATTTGGCTGGAAACGTTGTACCACTGCTATCTTGAAAGATTCCCAAGTGGGATATGAGGTCCAAGATTCTAATAGGTTCAAGGGAAATGTTTATATTAGGAGAAATAAAAGGGACAGACAGTTATAACTACCTGTGGGTAGGTTTTATTGTCTCGAACTGTTATAAAGTCTGTGTAGACAGTTGTTTTTAGCAGTTTTTCATTGTTTTTGTACATTATGAAAAGAAAAGGAAGAGTGGAGAGTCTGGTTCTCTCGAATAACCAGAAATTGTATGTGTTTGGTTTCTCCACATTGGAAGAAACCCGGTATGTTGTTGGAATAAAGATCTGCAGTTTCTAAAACATCTCATTATAGGTCTGAAAACCTATCAGATTCCCATCATTGAAACCAATGTAAAGCTTTTCCCTCCAAAGCCACCATTGAAATCAAAGTTAGAGACTTCTTGCAAACGAAAATATCTATCTAATCTATTAGTCCAGCCAAATGCATCTTCTCATGCAAAGATTGGAATGTCGAGTTCACGCCACCTTGAACCTCCCTACATCTTCCAATTTTGCACATTTTGTCCTGACTTATGGGCTGAAAACACGTTCTGATTTGACCCAAACGGTGCAGTGCATGTCATCTTTTCCACCACACCAGACAACCCACTAATCAAATTCTCCGTCCTCTGTAAATGTTCATTTTGCTCCTTTTCCGATCTTTCTCTATCATGCTCAGATTCTTGAAACAAACATTCTAAAGCCTTTAATCTTGAGTCCATTCTAGTGTTAACCATAAGTGTTAGGTTTCCAATCAATGAAACCTAAGGATTGAATCGCACTAACACTCCCTGATCCTGAATAACATCCACACTTCTTATTCACAGTAAGAAAGTCATTTACAAGATAGCTATGGGAGCCTAACCTCCCCCACAGGAATACTGTTTCCTGTAAAAAGAATGTAAGTAATCAAAAGTCCCCTTCAACAGCTAACTACTTTCTTTATATACAAGTTTATCCCGCGCCTTTTCTAACTGTTAAGACAGTTAGAGTAACTAACTCTATTAACTCTTCCTTCTCCTCTCATAGACTCTCAGCCTCCTATCATTACCCCCTCTCTCTTCAACAATCTTGGCCCCAAGATTGAGCTCCGGATATTGGTCTTGGATGACCAATCGGTCTTCCCATGTAGCTCCCTCTCTTCCACCTTCTTGCCATTCGACTAGAACCTGGTGTAGCAGCCCTTGAGGGGAAGCAGCCAAGTATTTATGCTGCTGACACACCTCACACCTAGCAACATACTCAGTAACCATCTTCTTCATACCCACCCAATATAGTGATTGGGCAATTCTTCTATAAGTGCGGTAAATTCCCGAGTGGCCTCCTGTTTTAGTTACTTGGAATTCATCTAGCAGCCTAGGGATCCATGCTGAACTCGCCGATATTACCATGTGACCCTTGTAGTGCAACCTATCATTCTCCATTGTATAAGCAAGATGACTCTCGGGGTTCTTCCTAATTTCATCAATCAGCTTTTTCAATACTTCATCCTCCTCCACTTCCTTCAAAACTTCATTAAAATCTAGCCAGAATGGCCTGGATAGCAAGTGCAACTCCCCTTCTGCCATATTACTCTCTTCTCTCCTAGACAGAGCATCCGCCGCTCTGTTTGTGCTTCCCTTCTTGTAGACTATTTCGAAATCATACCCCATCAATTTAGCCAACCAATTCTGTTGGTTTTGGTGACTATCCGCTGCTCTAGGAAGTATTTCAGACTTCGCTGAGCCGTATGAACAATAAACCTTCTCCCAACTAAGTAGGGACGCCAATGCTGAATGGCCATGACTAAAGCCATCAATTCTTTTTCATAAATTGATTTACTCAGTGATCCTGCAGATAATGCCTTGCTGTAGAACGCAATGGGTCTGCCCTCCTGAGTTAACACCGCCCCTACGCCCCCACCTGAAGCGTCACATTCTATGTGGAAAGCTTGCTGGAAATCGGGCAAGGCCAACACGAGAGTCGTGGTCAAAGCTGCTTTTAACTTGGCCATGGCTGTGCTTGCTGCTTCTGACCACGCAAACTGACCCTTCTTCAATAAATCGGTCAGTGGTTTCGCTATTCTTCCATACCCCGACACAAAACGACGGTAGTATCCTGTGAGGCCCAGGAACCCATGCAATTCCTTCAAACTCCTCGGTTCACCCCACTCTAATACTGCCCGCACCTTATCCCCATCCATTTCGACCCCCAGTGCAGAATTTTGGTGGCCCAGATAGCGGATTCGTTGCTTCCTGAATTCACACTTCTTATTGTTGGCTACCCAACGTTGCTGTTCCAGTGTTCTTAGCACCAACTCCAGCTGCTCTAAATGGTCTCTCCATGTGGGGCTGTACACCAGTATATCATCAAAAAAGACTAGCACAAATTTCCTGAGATAGTTCTGGAACAGCTTATTCATTGCTTCTTGAAAGGTGGCTGGCGCATTCATTAGTCCGAAGGGCATCACCAAGAATTCAAAATGCCCCTGGTGAGTGCGGAAGGCAGTCTTGGGTACATCGTCTTCATTCATTCTAATCTGATGGTACCCTGCTTTAAGATCAATTTTAGAGAAGTACTTCGCCCCCTTCAATTCGTCCAACAGCTCTTCTATGACTGGGATAGGAAATTTATCCGGGATGGTGGCCCTATTTAGGGCTCGGTAGTCTACACAGAAACGCCAACTACCGTCCTTCTTCTTCACCAATATTACGGGACTGGAAAACGGGCTAGAACTGGGTTGGATGAGCCCCGCCTTTGTCATGTCGGCCACTTGCTTCTCGATCTCGCTTTTCATGAAGTGTGGATACCTATAGAGACGGACATTTATAGGATCCACTCCCTCTTTAAGTGTAATATTGTGCTCCTTGTCATGTGATGGGGGTAAGCCTTTGGTTTCTTGAAAAACGCCATAGTGCGCCTGCAGCAGCACCTCCATCTCTGCTTTCTGCTCTCCCGTCAAATCACCGCTCCACCCGTCATCTCTCTCCTGCTCCACCACATTCAGACTCCACACTAATGCCCATGACTCAGCATCCACTATCTTGGACAACGTTCTGGGCTCTACCAGCTGTCGCCCCAACGTTGGGTCACCCCGTATCTTAATCTTCCTGCCTTCCACGTTGTAGATCATGGTCATCTCTCCCCAATTAACTCTCACTTCACCCAAACTTCCCAGCCATGCAACACCCAAAATGACGTCCACTTCTCCTAGTTCAAAGACAAAGAACTCCTCCTCGACTGTGGCTTCTCCCAATTCCACTCCGATTTTCTCACAGCGGCCACGCGTCACCCTCTTGTGCCCGTCCCCTAAACTAACCGAGTATGGTCGTGTATCAATCGTCGGTAGTTCTAACTCCACCAACTTCCGGCTGATGTAATTGTGGCTTGCACCACTATCTATGAGCACCACTACCTCCCTCTCTCCAATTCGTCCTCTCAACTTCAGAGTATTGGGTGTCGTCAACCCTTCCACGGAGCAGGCGGATAACTCCATGGGTTTCTCTTCTAGGTTTCCCACTTCTTCGCATTCATCTTCCTCCTCATCCTCCGCTAATAGCAACACGCGCAGGCTCTTCTCAGTACACCTATGGCCTGGCGCGAACGGTCCTCCACAACGGAAGCACCGACCTTCCTCCTTTCTTTTGAGAAATTCTGGATATGGTAGATTTCTCACCATCCGTCCTCTGTTTTCGTTCCCCGCGGGTGCACCCACTCTCGCATTTGCATGCGTCGTCGCCCCATCTCTTCTCCCCGATCCTGTGCCCTCCGTTCTCCCCGTTTGCGGAGTAGTGTTTCGACTGGGTTCCGATCGCAGCACACCCCCCGTTGATCGTGTTCCCAGTAGGTTAAATTTGACCCCATTCCCGTATCCTCCCTGTGCTTGTATGATGGCCCCCTCGACATCCCGAGCAATCCGCATCGCCTCCATCAACTCCGATGGGTTTTGAATTCGCACCTGGACTTTTACATCATCACGCAATCCCGCCAGGAAGTACCCCAGTACCTATTCATCAGGTATGCCCCTCGTCTGCCCCATCAACACCTCAAAATCACGAACGAACTCCTCCACCGTACTCGTCTGGCGTAAAGTCGCCAACCTCTCGAACACCGTTCCCCTAAAAACTCCTCCAAACCGGTTGATCATGGCTCCCTTTAGTCCTTCCCATGATCGATTTCTCGCTTTCTCCCTCCAAAAGGTGAACCAATATGCCGCACTCCCCTCCATACTGACGTACACAATTTCGACTTTCTCCTCATCACTGGACACCTTCTATATATTGAAAAATCTCTCGGCTCTATTGAGCCAACTCAGTGGTTCCGCCCCATCAAACGAGGGCAATTCCACCCTTCTCCTCCACGGTTTTTGTTCATCATTCCTATCGCCGGTTCCTCCGTCTCCGATCTCCCTCCCAATTCTTTGTCGGTTGTCATTCACGGAACTGTCATTGGAGCTCCCTTCTGCCTGATCGACTTGCTTCCCCAACATCTTCATGATTTGTTGTAAGTCCCGCCTTACCGCTACCGATTCTGCCTTCATCCCTTCCATCGTTATCTCAATCGCTTCCAATCTCGCCTCCGCTGCACTCTCCATTTCTCGGATTGTCACCCTCCCCAAATTTGGGATCCGGCAGGTCGGACCAAATTGTTAGGTTTCCAATCAATGAAACCTGAGGATTGAATCGCACTAACACTCCCTGATCCTGAATAACATCCACACTTCTTATTCACAGTAAGAAAGTCATTTACAAGATAGCTATGGGAGCCTAACCTCCCCCACAGGAATACTGTTTCCTGTACAAAGAATGTAAGTAATCAAAAGTCCCCTTCAACAGCTAACTACTTTCTTTATATACAAGTTTATCCCGCGCCTTTTCTAACTGTTAAGACAGTTAGAGTAACTAACTCTATTAACTCTTCCTTCTCCTCTCATAGACTCTCAGCCTCCTATCAATAAGCCTCCTACACTGCTACCACAGGGCCAAGAAAGGAGCTCTTAATACCAATTGATAGGACAACCAGTAGCTACAGAAAGATCTAAGACAGGTTCCTGAATGATTTTATTATGAATAGAGTTGTTCTGCCAATGTGGTAGGTATACAACCCAAGATGCCTCAGAACACACATATCTTTTCGGGTTTTCCTCCTAAAACTCCAAAAACTAAAAACAACAGCCTAAACACAGACTATATATACTAGTCTATTACAACCTGTTACAGCTGCAGGAGGTTATAACTACCTCCTTTATTTATTTCTCCTAGTATAGACTTTTCCAATGAACCTATCATATATCCAGAACAACTGCTAGATACTAGAAAGACCACTCAAGGTGACTTAGAAGTTCTTATCAAATGGAAACATCTTTCAAATATTGAGAATAGTTGGGAATCTGCTGCCTGCATTCATAAAGTATCACCTTGAAGACAAGGTGAATCTTCATGGAGGGGGTATTGAAAGGTTTGGTACAGTTTACAAAAGAAAGAAAAGAGAAGTTAGTTAGTACAGTTGTAATTACATAACTGTAACAGACTATTATAAATAGTCTTATTAGGAGGTGAGCAGTTAGATTTTGGAGATAGAGAAGGAAAAGTTCAGGATTATTGTGGAGAGTGAGATTCTCGTGAACAACCTCTGGGGAAAATAAGTTGTAACATTCTAAGCCATTTCTATGCCTATTACATTGGTAGGTACAAAATTGGAAATAAAGCAATAAAGATTTACAAGCCAGAGTATTGTTTCCCGTTGTACTTATCATGGTTCTATCACCAACACACTACTCCCTACTTTAATTTAATGATTACTCTAGCACACTTAGATTTAATAATTACATTTAATAATTACTTCTAACACTTATAAACAAATATTATTACAATAAATACAGAATTGTATTCACATTTTCAACAATTGTCATTCATGTTTGCGATACTAACATTTCAACCATGTTCATGATAATGCTGATTTATTTTGCTCATGATTAGTGAGCACGTTAGCCATGTGATCACACTATAAATTAGAGATTAACATGCATACAAGAACACAAAATTTTTGTAGCACATGTTTCAACTAGTTACATGTCAAAAGGGTTTCACAGATGTTTCTTCTTCTCTTTACCAATAGGATTAAAGAATGAAAACACAGCTTGCTTCGAAAAATAGTTATGCCAATCTCCAACATGTATTTCAGATTCACACTTACTTTGTCGGTAAAAACAGCACAGTTAAAATATATTCCAGGATTAGGTGAAAGATATAAGTACATGGAAACAGTGTTATCAATTGCATGTAATAGTGCAACAATTGCGGACTTATTTTGCATTGTGGCCTTGGTCTACTATATAAAAGCCATTGTGACATGATTTTAATATCTTTCACACCAATTAGCAGCTATTTTCCTCGTTTTTCATTAGATAGAGTTTTGATCTCCTCTCCTATCTAACTTCTATTAAACACAAACTATCTAACACGCAGCTCTGTTTTGTGTTTCTGGCCAACCATGAGTCAGTAATCTGGAAGCGTTTTAGGACAACTAACTAACCTCTTTTGCTATGGTATATTTCCTGTTTTCATGGCATGTCTACATGTTGTTTCCTCAGTTCTTTGATTCTTCATATGTTCTGTTCAGATAGGCAATTCAAAGTTGCAGATAATTGGTAGGTGTCAGTTGTTATTGACTATGTGCAGCTATTGACTATGATTTTTTTACTTTTAATTTTGAATATCTTTACTTTTTGGAGAACTTATATTTTAAGCATTTATGTGTATACAGTACATATTATTTAGTTTGTATTCATAAACTTCAGTATAGAACCTATCCTACCATCCATTATGCCACTATAGTGGTTTCAAGGCTGGATGCCATGCACCAATATTTTGGATTGATTAACAAATATGAAGGTGACTAAAGTCTACTGCTTAGAGTTGTATTTGAGAAACAGGAAACCAAAAAGAATTGAGTTAATGACTAAATTCTTAGAACTTGAAGAGTAGATAACAAAAATCTGCCTGACAAATGACAATTGCGTATTGGTGACTTTTCAAAGTTCAATTCATAAAGTTAAACAATCTATCTAAAGCCATGTAAACTTGTTACAACTAATAAGATTTTGCCCAAATTTTAAAGGGCGCAACACAATGCAAGCGCTGGTTAATGAGCCAGTGTAATTGTTGCTTAAATATAAACTGGCATAAACCAAGACTGAAGAGAGCATATGTATGGATTTTCCATCAGATACTATGTGAAGAAAGTATACATACCTGATTCCTAATATATGACAAACTCACACCACCTACCTTCTAGGCTAAAATGTAACAGAACTTCCATTATCATAAAATTTAGCACACGATTCATGTCCTCCCAAAAGCTTTTGATGGAAATACAAAATGGTGTTGATGAAATGTTCTATTGAAGTTACCCTCTTCACCAAAAATTGAGTAAATGATATTTATTGAATTTAACTCTCTTCAACTTTTGGATAATAAGGAGAAAAATAAAAGAGAAACCATGCATCTAAACTCCATATGTGCTATTTATATAAATAACCAATTAATAAAATAACTGCTTATTAATTACATTATCTATAAGCAAATAACTAAAATACAAGATTCAGATATCATAGTAGCATACAATTAATTCAATTAAAACCTTCAGATAGAGAAACAATTCAAAAACAAAGTGAAAACTGGAAAATTACTATATTCCTCAAAGAGATCGTTTACCAACCTGTGTTTCTTCTATCCATTTTTTAGTAGATGTGTTTGTCAAGAAAAGCATTTCTTTTTGTATTAGCCATATTTACCATGAAGGCAATACATCTGGGAACAAACTGGCCAGTTACGGTAACAAGGTCTTTTTGATGGGCTTCAATCACCCCCTTTGTAAGGGAACATTTCAATAGGGATAGGCATGGGTTCCCTGGTTTTATATTTTCCTAACCCTTCCATGGGTTTTGGCCTATGTCCCCCCATGGTCCTGTTTTTTCTTTTGTTTTTATATTAGCAGGGCACGCTGCAGATGATTGTTAGAGTCTTGGGTGCAGACATTGTTGAGATCATTGAATATATAGTTATGTTTTTATATGCTCCCTTTTGAAAACAAAAAAAAAAAAAAAAAAAAAAAAAAAACTTTCGTTGTTGTCTTGAAAACTTTTACAAACATTCAATCCCCAACAGGCAGAAAAAGAATAATATCCTACATCAAAGAGGTTATAGACAAATTGGCATTGAGTTTACATGTTTCAAAAGCAAAACCTGGGGGACAAAGTGTCACTTTTTAAACGTAGGCAGGTATAGTGACTGATTTTTTATTCAAACCATTCGGGTAAACCATTGACGATTCTATATTTCTCAACCATATTATTCAAAAAACCTAGTGGATACTCAACTCCAGAAATTCTCCTTCCATCTCTATTGAAGAAAAGTGAAAAAGATTACCGAGCTGCAAGCAGAGTAATATTAACAGAACTGCTAGATATGGAAATTTTCAGATTGAAAATTATTAAGCGCATGACAGAATAAGTCTATCACAATAAACTAATATATAATCAAAATAAAATAGATAAATAAAAAGTGTACTCCTAGAATGTTTCAACAAGCAGTTAAGCCTGCATTATTTGAGAGAATTGCGTCAGTTGAAAAAAATAAAAACCACTCCCGCGTCTCAATCTCAGTTAGCTCGAAATAATTAATTAAAACAAAATCAACCAATGCAATAAATACTAAAACATGAATTATCAAGAATAAAAAGAAAAATCCACTCACAAGATAACAAAAATCCCAAATTATGACATTCCATGAAAAATTATCTCGGGAAACGAAGACAAAATCAGCGATCAAAAGATGAGAAGTGTACCGGTGAGCATAATGATGGAAGATTCTGGAAAACTGAACTTGTTGATGAGAAGGTATTTCATGCACTTAGCGTCGTTGATGCATCCCTTGAGCTCGTGCCTCGAGAACCGGTACGAGATGCCTATGATGACGGCCTTCTTGCGGCCGTGGGGGTTGGGCGGGGGTCCGGGCGGCGCGTGGTTGTAGGGGGATGGTGGCGGATGCGGGTGGTAGGAAGCCGGGGGCTGAGAAGAGACGGCGCGTGGGTCGGCGATGAGAGTGACAGCGTGGCAGAGGGCGCAGCGGATGGATCCTGCGCCAGGTGGCAGCTGTAAAGGGGTGCGGCAGTTGGAGCAGTTGACCAGCATGTTGCTGTACATGATTCCCTGCCAACACAGAAAGGCTTGTAAATTAGGGAATATGGTAGGGGTATGATTGAAATTTGGCGTGTGGTTTCGATTCCTTGGGTCCGAATAAGAGGCTGAAGGGTGTCAAACTAATTAACAGAGTTTTTGTTTGTGAGAATGAATAGAGGCAAAAGCGTGTTTCTTTTATTTATTATTTATTTCAGTAAGGTTCTGTTAGGATTTGGTGAAGTTAATTTCCTGGAATTTTAATCGAAGATTCATTTGACCTTCCTATACCTTCAAGCCCCAATTTCACACATATGTCACGTTTCGGGAATTTAAATAATATGAGACATATATCGTAATTTAAATTTAAATATGTTTTTATTTGAAATTGGAATATTATTTCTTTTTAATTAAATGTATTTAGTCTTTTAATCTTGTAAAATATTATTTTTAGTTTTAAGGTTATACCACGTTATTCATGTTAAACATTTGGTAAACTAGTTTTTATTCAACATTTTTTACCTAAAGTAAATTTAGGTACATTTTTAAAAAAATTAAATATTTAAATCTCTTTTTAGTCCTTTAAATTAAGTATATTAATTTTTTAAACTTTTGATTTCTATTATTTTTAGTTCATAGGGTTAGATAATATTAGTGATATATGATGTAAAACATTCCATAGTTGATAACAAGCATAAATCAACATTAAATATATAAAAATACATTTACAAATCGAGAAAAATTTGATTTCAACTTTAAAATGATAAATAAATTTTTATCAATTAGGAGATCTATACAATTTAAAAATTATATATGTAAGCGTCATTTATATTTTATCTGTGGAGTATTTTTATTATTTCTCAAATCCCCTACCAGTATTTCTTTTGTTTATTTATAATATACAATCAAGTGAATAAACCACAAGAGACACAAACCATAAGGATAAAGTAATATATTTAATAAGAAAAAGACTTATAAATAGTTAAAAATTATTAAAACAAAAATCGCGAAGCATTAACTTCATTCAAACATACATAATTATGTAGATAACCTACAACAACTACCTCTAGAGGATTTCCCAGTATTAAGCCAAACACTTGAGATTTCGCACCTATCACAAGGATACCAATAGATTTTGGCTTATAAAATCATGTCTCTATCCAATCTTCATATATGACAAGGTTAGTTCACTTATGACCACTAGAAGGAATCATTTTCATTACATTTTTTATCATAAGAACCTTTATCGACTCTCACTAACTAAATATTTTATTCTATGTGAGTTAGAATACATAGTAGAGTTTGGGATAATCTCCATCTGGGCCACAACTCAATACACTTATCACAAGAGTGAAATGGTTTCTCCTTTAAAAGCCATTCCACCTCCATCACATTTCAATCACACATCATCATCTCATTCAACATTATCCACCATTAAAATTCTTTCACACACACATATTAAACACTAAACATTACAATAAACATTACCAAGATAGTAAGTACAGTCACAAGAAAGTAGCCAAAGAACAATATATCACACTTAGTTCATTCATCACATTCTTATATAGTCTTAAGTCCTCACATACTGTCATACTACGAACACTCCATTTTTATCTCTTTTTCTTTGATAAAAGTGTTTTATTAGTTTTAATTAGTTTTCAATTTTCAAGAATTAGAATAGATTTATGGTTTTTGTGTGTAAACAGGTGTTTTGTGAAATCTTTGCTAAAAAATTGTTTTTAATGGCAAATTTTGTTGAAATAAAAGATTTCCTTTTTCTAGAAAAATAAATAATAGGAAATTCATAAAAGAATAATAAAAAAATATTAGAAGTTTCTTTTAGCTTTAGAAAGAGAAATTTGTGCCCAAACAAATTGTTGACCTAGTCAACACCATATCCTAGACCTAGTTATTGAACCACGTCTGTTGGACCAAAGTAGACCAAAGGCTAAACCAAGGCACAGTGAGCCAAGCCAAGGCAAAGTTAAATAATTAAGAATATAGATTTTACAGAAACAACTCAGAAAACATAATAATATAATGTTCAACTCCCTAAAATTGTGAAATTGACTTCTCTAAACACAAACCTCTAATGGAATATCTCGATAGGTTAAAGAAATATGTATTATAAACCATGTGTAAAAGTTTAAGGTCAATCCAATGGTTAACAAAGTAGAAACAAGAGTTTTACTGAGACAATTCCAAACAAACAAAAATAAAGTGACCTTTAGACTTCTCTCAAACTTATGAAAGTTATTTTTGTAACCACATACTTCTAATGATTAATCACACTCGTTAGATTGAAGAAATATATATTATAGACTATGTGTAAAAGTTTTAGTTCCATCCAACAGTCAAAAGTAAAAAAGAAAAGGATTTTATCAAGATTATACACATTCTAATATTTAATATCTCATTTCAATAACACAATAGGTGATAAAGAATCTTCCAATGGTACGAATTTAAGGACAAATTCTCTTCAAGAAAAATGGTATGATAAAGGACTATATCCTGAATATATGAGAAGAACTTAAAGAAGAACATTTACAATTTAAAGGATCTATGAAAAGGTCAAAGATCAAAACATGTCTCCTTGAATCGTATAATGTTTCATGAAGAAATGAATTTAAAGAATATGAAAATCATGAGCACAACTAAAGAATAATTTAGAAAATTAAATAAATTGTAATTTTATTTTAATTGCAAAACCATTTATTTTTGTTTTTAAATTTTCAAGTTATTTTTGGAGCCAATATTTCTGGACTTAAAAATTTGTGCCTATATATATGGGTATTAAATACATATGTAGATATTTTTTGAGTCATAATATATGCATTTACATTTTTTAGAGGGGATTCTCTTGGTTTTTGGATTATAACTCTAATTCTTATCAAAGATTAACATCTTTGTGACAAATCTTAACTTGACTTATCAATCTGTTGTATTGTGGTGTTCTCATCTCTCTTACTCTTCTCTAATTTAATTTTGTTGTGTCCTTGACAGTTCAAATTCAGAAAAGATTATACTTTTTTCCTAGATAGGATCGTATCAACATGATTACTTAAAAATATGTGTTACTGTCACAGTTTTTATCAAGATAACTCAACCTCGGATGATTAAAATATTATACAATATAAATAAATAAGATCAAAGTCTATACCAAGAATCAATCTGCACTACAATAATTCATACAATACTAACTAAGAGAAAAAGATATATGAAAGCATAATACATCAAACATATATGAACATATCGAATAAACCTAAACGTGCACTAGAAAATATTTCTAACTTCTCTTACCTTAAAATAGTATTTTCAAGTTAAAATTTTAGAGTTATCTCCAAACTATTTTAAATTTTGATCGATTCATAATGTTTCTTATTTCAACAATTTAAACTTGATGTAACTTAATTTTTAATAGGAGAAGAAACAAATATGAAATCAAAATATAAAGAGAAAATATAGTTGGTTTGTGTGAAGGCACACTAGTGAAAAAAAAATTTCCACTGTAATTTACCGCTTATTATCAACTGCTTACTCTTATTATTATTATATCATGTCAAAGAGTAAGTTAAATTAGAATATTAAATTATAGTAAAGTTTGAGATAAGAACAAATTTTAATTTTACATTAAAATTAAAAATTAAAAACATATTTAACTTTTTTTTCTTATAGTTGAGATAGCTTGGTGAACCACGTTTAATAATCTTTTACTAAAAAAATCTGAATTTCTTATTTCACCAAGAGGTACCTACAATAGGAAACCAATCATATTTAAGGACTTTTTCCATACTTTCGGTATATTTTATTGTGATTCAAAAATAAATATTTTAAAACTTACTAATTAACTGCAGGATTACGAATTCATTTAATGAATGTACTAGCAGTAAAATGAAATCTGATTTCCATTATTTTCTACGCAAAGTAAGATCTAACCAACAGGCACCAAATTTGCTAAATTTTCCGAATCGATAAAATAGAATTGGTGTATTTTGATAAAATTTCATCTAACTCTCGTCGCACACCCTTTGGGCACATTCTGAAAACGTTCACATTTAAAACGCAGGTTCTTCAAGGCACCCAAAAAGAATCAATAAACAAAAACATCCAGTTTTCCAGATCAGTGAAAAATTTATTCATAAAAAAGTACTCAACTGTTTATATGTACCATTTAGCTTATTAAGATTGGTAAACTGTTCAGCTCACACGTCATCCCAGAATCTAACCGAAACAACTTTCAAGCAAGGGAAAGAAATTAACTCTTTATTGTATATATTTCTCCTCTGGTTATTTTACCAAGCAATTATACAACAAGAGCCGGTTGTAGGTTTCACCTGCACACCAGCACTGTAAATTTACAAAAAGTGGAAAAAAATGAAAAGTTATCTATAAAATAGTTTTACCATATGGATGCCATCACCCTTCCTCCCTCTATACAATGACCGCAGCCGATATAGATAACAAATCTGCTTTCTTTCAGCCAATAATCAAAAGATCAAATCAAAGAAAGCAAAATGCCAAAGCAATTATTGCAATGGGGATGAAGCTGTTTAAACTAATGTAGCCACCTAGGGAATCTGCTTTCTTCTACAATCTCAACCTTCTCTTTTAATACAAAAGCAGCTGAGATACTCTTACATAACAGGAATTGCGAAGCTTTCATTGTTAACCTGATGCATCCGCTTTTGTGCAGCTTTCACAGCAGCTACTCTGGCTGCATTGGCTGCTCTATTAGAAGCTGCTACAGCTCGGTTTACCCCTTCATCTACCTTTGCCACTTCATATGCTTTCGCTGCTGCTCGTCTTGCATCCTATTTGTGAAACCAATAAAAACAATTTATAATGAAAATTAGCTCATGGTGTTGTAATGTATCTAACTGTCTGCAATTCGTTTTTTCTCTTTCCATTTACAAGGTTGAGCTAATCTCACCCAAAATGAAGTAATTTTACAACAAAAATTAAAAGGACAACGCACAAAATCGAATGAATCAAATAATAACAAGGGCAAATATGTTTTTCATACATGTATCGATAATTTTAGTCACATATGTTACTTGTGACGTGTTAACCTATTACATGTTTTTTCACGTAAGTATGTATATCACTGCCGTAACAGACATTGACTGGTCTTAATGCAACAAGTAGGTAAGCAGACCAGTTTGACCTGTTTAAGGCCCAATCCGCGAAGTCCAATTTGTGAAATATATCATGTTACTAACATTTATAACAAACATATCAATATTTATAGCATCAAAATTTAAACAACCTTAATTAAAATTTAAGATCCTTGATAAATACTTGGTAAAATCCACAGTAAGTCTGTGAACCAAGCATTAAATCCGTTAAGCCCGCAGGTTTTGCAGACTAGACTCAATTTTCCTGATGGTCATAATGGTTTTTCAAACGTGAGTTCGTTATTCGCAAGGTTTGTGGACCCACCCCTAACAAGTATAATTTCATCATTGAACAGAGAAATGTCTTTGGTCAACTTGTCCAGGTCAAGCCCAGTCTAGCTAAGAAGGTGTTTTTGTGGAAGAAGAGGTGTTTGCCACCATTAAGAGCTCAAGGAACTTAGGGATACAGCTTTGGAGTTGTCCAAATTGAAGGGTTTGCAATTTTTTTTTCATTGAGCCCTAGAGCTTATCCAAATTCTAGAATCTAGAGAACCCCTATACAACCTCTCGAGTTCTTCGAGCTCTCAAAAGGGTGGCAAGCAACTCTTGACTTTCACAAAAATCTCCCCGATATTTCCTTATCTGGCGACAAAAATGCTCATGAACATAACGCCTCTAACTACACTTGTCTGCGAGTAGACATTATGTTCAAAGGATAGTCAATCCACTCACCTCCCTTCCCCTATCTAGGTGATCATGGTCCAACAGAAGGTTAAAATTTATAAATGAATGGCTGCTCATAGATTTAACTGAATATAACTATGTTTTTGTATTTAACTGGTTGTACATGTAAGTAACTAACAAGTCAGCTATTTTCTCTGTGCTGCATCAAGACTGGTCAAGTCTTTTAATTATACTAAAAATGATAATCGAGAATACTAGTCGTATGAAAAAAGCATAATAAATTAATACACACCAATATTTTTCACTTAACAATATCCACATCAGCGTTTAACATCACAATTAACAATTGCGACTAAAACCCAAACGGACCGATAGTGGTTGTATGGTGGCGGATCCATTTTTTTGTTACAGTACTAAAGGCGAAAATTGGCCATGCTTGAATGAAAAACATATTTTAGCTTGAATACTACCCAAGCTAAGTTAGTACAAGGATAGACTGGGACATCATCCTGATCTTTCGAATATAGTTTTCCATGGCAACCAGAAATGACATACTACCTAGGACCCTATATGAACAATGAGATAAAATATTCAACACTATTCACCCTTTTATATATATAACTGTAAAGAAACATTTAACAAGAACCTCAGAAATAACTCAGAGACATATAGAATGTACCTGCACTGCATTGAGGACTTTGGAATGAGATAGACCAACAGGAGAAACTGGATAAGTAGTGCTTTGAGTGCTTGGAATGTCAAGAAGTCCATTTTGCCAGTGACCGGATTGGGTTTCACCATTTCTAAATGTATACATGCCAAGTCCTTGTCTTCTACCTTCATGCCAGGCTCCTTCATATAGATGGCCATTTGCAAAATGATATATCCCAAAACCATGCATCTTATCCGCAAAGTATTCACCCACATATGTATCACCATTTCTAATTAAACAGATGTAATTAATTCCAAAGAAATGCAAGAAATAACTTTTGATGGTAAGCAGAGAAAAAGAAAGACAATCCCATACACAATGTTCACAATAAGGCATAAAAATTATTTTTCAGAAATGCTTCGTTATACACAAAAACACACTGATGCTTAACATGATGAAGCACCGATTGTTGCATGCCAGGGATCAAACAAATTGATACTAACCACACTGTTAGATTTAGAGAGGAAAATGCAGTGGGCATATTATGAAATGTTTCGACACAGTATCTACCAAAAAGTCCAATCATCAGAGAACAGACAAACTGTAACCAAAAAAGGGTAAAAATACATAAACAAAGGATGGAGTTTATTGACTATCACTCTTCTCCCTGAATTTGAATCAAAATGATAGCAGAATCAGAAGAAAGACGGAAAAGAATAAATACAGACTAATGTTTGACACACGCACAACTCCAGTAAATCTGAGTATTGAAGATCCATTTCAACCTCTGCTCCGAGACCAAAAGTTCCCCTCAATTGCTTTTTCTCCATGATCTCAGGTAATAACCACGTACATGGTTTCAAAAATTTAGCAATATTGTTCAAACCTTTGGGCCGAAACATAATGAAGCAGGTCATTCAGTTTTTTATCATCATACCTACCCTAGAAAACGTGTCTACTTAATAGTGTGCTGATGATATAGTCATTACAACGAATGATGCTACCTGAATATCTAAGCTAAAGGAACATTTTTTCTAAACATTTTCAAATCAAGAATCTTGGATGCCTCAACTACTTCTTGGGTATTAAAGTAGCTCAGTCAAAAGAAGGTGTTGTAATCTCTCAAAGGAAATATGTTTTTAATATCCTAAAAGAGGCAAGTATGATTGACTGTAGACCAGTGGATAGTCCTACAAACCTAAATAAAAAATGAATGACAAAACAAGGTAAAACTTTCTTTGATCCAAAAAGAAATAGAAGACTGGTTGAAAAACTTATTTATCTTACTATTACTAAACCTTATCTATCTTTTGCGGTTAGTGTTGTTAGTTAAATCATATAAGCTACTTGTATTGACCATTGGAATATTGTCATTTGTATCCTAGGATACCTCAAAAAGGCTCTTGAACAAGGTCTATTATTTGAAGATAAAGAAAATACTCAAATATCTGGATATTGTGATTTTGACTAGGCAAGATCCTTTACTATCAAACTCTACTATAGGATATTGTGTTTTCATTGGAGGAAATATTATTTCTTGGAAAAGTAAGAAACAAAATGTAGTTTCCCAATCAATAGCTGAAGTTGAAAAACCAGGTTGCTCTCTACATTGCTTCCAATCCAATACTCCATGAGAGAACTAAACACATAGAGATTAACCGTTACTTTGTTCGGAAAATGTTGTTGCCCATGGAAATTTGTAAGCTTGTCAAATCCAATTATCAACTTGTCATTGTGTTAGCAAGATCCTTAAGAGGAACTCAAATTAAATTTATTGGTCCCAAGCTTGGTAGATACAATTTGTATGCTCCAACTTCAGGAAGAGTGTTAGAATAGGTAGTAGTTGTATTGGCAAATCGTTATATGTTGTACCTATTATTGTACCTGAATCAAGTTGATCTTTGCTATTCCCTATACTCATGGTATCAAAACTTTGTCAATATAAATATGCGAACAAATGAGAGGAGTGTTCAAGCTCTCTCAAACACTCAAATATAGTCTCTTTTAGTCTCAACTGATACTCGTTGATAGAAACAAGACCAAAGAAGAAAAAAAAATGAAAATTGAACTTTTAGGGCCAGCCCTATTCTCCTTGATTCTGAAACATCATGACCGTAGAATCAAGAGGGAAGATGAAAAAGATGGGATACAAAAAATTATACCCAACAGCTTCCTGAAATATGAATGTCCTAATGCTCCCCTCCCAATTGACTCCAAAGCTAAAGCTTCCCCTACTATTCATACTACCTCACTACTATCTCTCCCACCCAACTGTAGAACTAACCCTCTCCCCTGTCAAATACAGGGGAGTTCAAAAGCTTTTATATGACAGAATAGTAAGAAATCAATCCCCTCTGATTGGGAAAAGTAAACATGACAAGAACTAAAGAAGGGGATTGTCTCAGACTATGACTGTGAATTGTTGGTAGTGGTAAAACAGTAGTAAAGTTTGAAACAAAAACACAACCACACATCAAATACCATGTTCATTTTTGGTGATAAACCGTTCTAAATATGCAAAGAAAGAGATCATATACAAGGTTATAGTTTATCTTAAACTAAATCTTAATTGGTTTCTCAATTTTCTTAGTTGTGTTTTTCTTAATTCTTAACAACTAGAAAACACAATCACTGCATACTCATGCAAAAACCTAACAGCTTGGAATTGAAGCGATCCAATTTTTCTGAAGGCTGAAGATGTGTTAAAAATGAATATCCATAAAAATTGGCTTCATAATAGAGTACGACATATCCAGCTAATCCATTATTATCAACGGGTGCACTGAGTTACAGAAGGGAAACCAGGATATTTTCTAATCTGAGAGGTATACTTTCAAAACCAAAACCCCAAAAACCTATGTTGAATTCTTGCACGTTCCATTCCTTATCAACACAAGTGAACCTCTAAGAAACACAAAGAATTATATTCAACAGCTCTCAAACCCCACTAACCTAGCAAACAGCAAATATATAACAACTGAATTCTACTAACAAGAACCTGCAATACCACCCACCATTCTAGCTCGTGAAAAAAGCTGACGGAACATAAAATGTAATACTGATGCTCACACTCAGTAACAGAACCTCCCTCCAACAGCAATCAAAGATACACAGTATCATTCCAACACGGACGCGTAACCACGGAAACACACACACAGACATATACATAGAAAACAAAACCTATCCCCAAGTTCACTACTCGTTCCAAAGTTAGCTTAGAACAATCCTAAACTTTAATTAATTGTTACACAACCCAATAACAGTTATTGAAGCAAGCATGGACAAAAAACCACAACAAAATAGAAACCAACCTGAAATGGTAATGACCAAGGCCATGCTTGACACCCCACTTGAACTCTCCAACGTATCTACTCCCATCCTCGCATGTGTGAACCCCACACCCGTGGCTTTGTCCATTAGACCACTCGCCGGCGTACACATCCCCGGTGTAAAACCTATACACCCCAAACCCGTGTCTCAAACCCTGCCGGTAACACCCCCGGTAGCGACTCCCACGCGCCCAAGTCTCCACCCCATAGCCATCGTATTTTCCATCAACCCAATCCCCTTCGTACCTCCCACTCCTACTATAATAATACACCCCGCTGCCGGAACACTTCCCTCGGTGAAACTCCCCCTCGTAAACGTCGCCGTTTCCGAAGACCTGCACCCAGCACCCCGACGCCACGCGCTTCTCCGACTTGGGCCGCGACCCAATCGTCCAGAACACCGGCAGCTGCGGCGCGGGGCGGGCGACCACCGCAGACGGCGACTTGAGGCGAATAGAGCGGAGCGGCAGCGGGAACGCGAGGTTGAGAGAGAACACAAGCGCGGCGGAGAAGGCGATCGCGGAAAGGAGGTCGAGGAGGAAGGACCGCGAGACAAGGAAGTAGAGGTAGAGGAGCGGCACGGCGAGTAGGAGCAACGCGCGCTGCCGCCTCACGCGACGCAGAGCGCGGAAGGCGGCGCTTTTGGCGGCGACCGTTACGGAAAAGAAGGCGGCGTTGTGTGACTTGAAGAGAGGCGGCTGGGCGTGCGGATGGAGATGCTTCTGCTTTGATAGCGAGGGCGGAGGGGTCCCCTGCGGCGGTCCGGTGCGCTGTTGCGGTGGGGAGATGTCGATTTCGATTTGAGGATAGAATTGGTGACGATGGTGAGGGTGTTTCTGGTATTGCAGGGGCGGCGAAGGATTGAAATCGGAAGAGACGCCTACGCTTTCTTTTCCGATCTGAACCTCTGATTTCTTCTGATGCATTACATAAGGGAAAGAAATCGAAAATCATTCACTCGCTCGCTCGCTCCAAAGATTCCGTTATTATGAAGTTCCAAATCTTCTACTTGCTATTCTCTGTATTTTGGTTTAACGGCGTGTGGTTTTGTTTCTTTGTTTGTACCCCGTTTTAATTTCTGGCTATCGGAGGGGGTGGAATTGTGGGTTTAGCGAATCTCTCTCGATGGATGTCTTGTGCTTGAAAATCGGAGTCTGCGATGAGTTTACGGTAGTAAAATTGAGTGGAAAAATTTTAAAGCAAAAATTTAATTGAAAATCTTTATACACTATATTTTAAATTACTTTAAGCAACTATCCAACCAAACCATATATATATATATATATATATATATATATATATCCTTTGGACTTTCCAATTTTGAAATCTCCTTACGTCAACTTCAAGCTCGCTTTTTCTTTTTCTTTAATCTTTTTTTTCTGATATATAATGTAATGGCCATGGCTGATTGGATCATTAGATGCCCGAAAACAAAATAATTGGAATAAATAAATAAAAATAAAATAAGAAAATTCTTAATTTTAGTCACAATGTCTCCAAATTTTATATTTGATCTTTATAAAAATATTAGTTTGTATTTTGTTTTTATCATATTAACTATTTATATAATTTCATACTATTTTTAAATTTTTTAATATTTAATTTTTTTATTAAATATATGATGATGCGTTACCGATGATGTAATAATAAAAATTAAATTTATAAAAGAAAAGGCCAGTATCAGAACATAGGACAAGTTATGACAAACAAGATGTAGACTTTGTAATTTTTTTAGGGACAAAAATACTCTTTAGCCAAAGACAGTGTTTCAGTTTTTATTTACAATTTTTAAGTTGAATCTCTAGACTTTAGAAAATATTTGATTCTATACTTAATTTTCCAATATGGTATTTTATCTTTTTTATACATTAATTAACTAAATCATTCATGATGAAATTAAATAGAAATGTTTAGTTGTTTTAAGGTCAAATACTGGATTAAGAAAAGAGAATAAGGTTATGTAGCGTTAAATATTAATAGAGCATCATATATATCAACGAAATAATATGGTATTGGTATATTTGTCACCGAGCAAGTCTTTTTCTCCTCGTCTCTGTTTTCTTGTCCGCAAATTTTACGTCGTGAATCCCACGTTCTTTTCTCTTTTTGTCTTTCAAACCCTTTTTGGTACTCATAATTTTTAGTTTAAACAAATGTATAATTATGAAAAAAATATATATTTCCTGGTTTTCTTTTTTCAATATAAGTTGAGAAGTAGATTTATAATAAAATAATGGTCTTTTCCAAGATATTTCAACGTCTTTTTCTATTCTTTTTAAACCCTTAAAGGAAGATAAGGATTATTGTGATTTGTTTGAAAAATATTTAAGTTATGTTTCTCTTATAGATTACTTATAATACTTTAAAAACACATTTTTTTGAAAAATACAAAATTCAGTGAAAGTTTTCGAATTTATTTGATGTATAGTGTGATATCTAAACCAAGCAGTTGTCAGCCACAGTCGATCGACCGATTGCTCTATCCACTATAGAAACGACTCACCATCTTCCAATTATACCGAACGCTCGTCAACTATCCTATAGTTGAAAGCAAGAAAAACGTTCGACAAAAGTCAAGCGACATTATGATACTCAGAATCAGCCAGAATCAGCGAACGCTCAACTACGTTAAACGGGGTTGACAGACGCTCAATTACGTTAAACGAGGTTGGGCCAATTAGCCCAAAAACTTAAATAATTGGACCAATAATCCAGTTAAAGAAAGTAGTCAAAAAATATCTAACCGTAATAACGCAGGTTACGGAGCCAACTAACCGAATCTCAAGACTAACGTGGATTACGGACAAGTACCGGATTTACCAACTAACCAGATTTTAAGGTAATCAGTTTATTTTACTTTTTAGGTTAAATACAAGAGAACCTAAAAAAAGGTAGGTTTTGCTCTAAGATTAAAGAGATCACTTTGTCAGAAATTCACTGATTGAGAGAATTAAAGTTTCACTACTCATATCTGACTTTAGCATTGGAGTATCTTCGCAAGTACCCCCACTCTCATTGAAGGAAGGACAACGGTCCCAGATGTACAAGAGTAATAAAGCATCATCAACAAGGTTTATATCTCGGCCCCAAAAAATTATACTGAAACATTTGATATATAAGTGATAATCAAGTTTTTATTTATATAAAAAAACACAAAAGTTGAAATTTTTTAGTTTTTAAACAAATTCATAATATTGGAAGCGTCACGGTTTTATTTTTAGATAATAGAAGAAGAAAAAAAAGTATTTCAAATGTACTTTACATCAATTTTTAAAAGATGTGAACCATTGAGTATGGTAAAAATATATTAGATAAACAAATAAAAGTATAATTAGGTTAAGCCTAGTAATAAATAATTCATTAAATAATGTTTTAACTAATTTTTTTAATTAAATTATAAAAGATTTGATGCTAAAAAGTGCATCAATGGTCACCAGTTAAGATTATGGTGTCAATTGATATGCATTCAATTCATTATGTTATTAGACTACTTTGTTACAAATGATCAACATGAAAGATAAATTTTAAATTAGGATATTAATTTTTAGGCTTAATAACCTCTTTTGTTCCCAATTGTGCTCGGTTTTGTCAATTTGGTCACTGATTTTAAGAAAGTGTCTACTTGATCCTGACTTAGTAAATTTTGTGTTAACGTTATTCCTTCCGTTAAAAAACACTAACGGTGTTAATGAATTGATGATATGGCAGTATAAATTGGTAACGTGTCAATGAGAGGTTGAGGTGGATTTTACAGATTGGATTTTACAGTTTAAATTTGGCTGCCACGTCATCACCATCTTCAGAAATCCTAACTTCCATCAAGCACCAAACCTTAGCTGTCGAACCATCCACAATCTCCGCCGTCAATAGCTACGACGCTGCTAACATCATGCGTTGTTGCCACCATGAAATATCTTCATTAGACCACCACCAGCGCTACAAAGCCGCCACAAGGCACCATTCATCACGAGCTCATGCAAGCTATCGCGACCACCATCTCACACCCCATCAAACCCGTAAGCTCCGCCACCAATTTTCACCATCACCAAACCTGCATACCAGAAATCACCACACCAAGCAAAACCCTAAATCGCCATGCCGCCGCTATCGCAGAGCGAACCTCTCCCTGCAAGATCGCGAACCCAAGTGCGACCTCACCACCGCCACTGCCTCGTGCCATCACCATCGCTACCGCGCTGCAAAGCCCACTTCAGGCTGTTGCCGTCGTAAGAATCGCGCCACTCAACGCGAGAACCTATAACCACCACACCTTCATCACCTTCTCCAAGCCCAAACCTGCAAACCACAAAATCAGAAAAAAAAAGCCTCGTCCTACGAGATCTGAGTTCGCATCTTCGCACCTCCATCCACTTGAATTCACCACCTGCAAAAAGGAAAAGACCTCAAATTCGCCAAACACCATCGCGTTACCAGTAGCCACCGCAGATGGGAAGGCCGAAACCTAATTCTCGCGAGTTAACGGCGCAGAAGCACTCTTCCCCAATCTGAAACCCTAATTTTTGGGTGGGGAAGGGCTGTCACATGGTAAGCCTTCATTTCTGTTCTGCGCGAATTGGGAGTTCGAAAATTGGGAATTTTTCTGGGTCTTAATCGTGAGGAAGAAGATGATGTTGTTGTTGGTGATTTGGGTTGCGCGAGATTGATGATGGAGGGTAGGTTCGAACTTGGTTGTGCGATTTCCGGCATAATGGTGACGACGCGGCATGGTGGTGACAACGCGACATGGTTCATGGTGGTGGATGGGTTTCACGGTGTGGGTGGTTGCGGCATTGATGGTGAAAGACGATGTGGTGGTTGCAGGTTCTTTGCGGCATTGACGGTGTGGTGGCGGCATAGTTGGATAGGCTTTGGACTTCACTGTTGCAGCGAGGCAAGGTGGTGGTGGCAGATAGGGTTTGGTTGACGGTGGGGAAATTAGGGTTTTTGCTGTTTGGGAAGGCAAAACTGACGTGGCAGGAGGGAATAGGTGGCCCAGAGATTAAAAAAAATTGAAAAGAAACTACCATATCATCAGACTATTAACTCCATTTATTTCTTTTTAACGGAAGAGACAAAGTTGACACAAAATTTCCCAAGTTAGAACCAAGTAGACACTTTTTAAAATCCAAGGATCAAATTGACAAAACCGAGTACAACTGGGGACAAAAGAGGCTATTAAACCTAATTTTTAATTTCAATGCTTTTAGGGGCTAACTAAATGGTGAACATGTACATTGAAAAATTTGAAAGACTATAGGCCAAAATACTTATATTGTGAGTTATTGAAAATGCCAAGAACTAGACATCGTTTTAGTGATCGAAAGAAACTAATATAAAAAGTAAAGTGTTTTTCATATATCTTAACCTTGTTGTTAAAAAAATTTTAAACTTGATTTAATACTTAAACATTTCAAATATATCATCTTATTAAAAGGCTTTTAAACTCATTTTTATACTTAAACATCCTTTTAAAAATTCAAATTGTTTTAGTTATATAATTCAACGCCCTTTCTTGTATGTTTTTCCTTAAGAGTATTACACAATTGAACTTCATTGATTGAGAAAGACAAATTACTAACAAATGTATCACTTAATATTGATTTCCTTTTTATATGTAATTATACATAATGACTATCTAATAAAATGAAAACACATTTATGGACAAAATAAATCACTTTATAGATTTGTTGGAACCAATATTACCATATTGTGCAACTTCTAATGTTTGAAATCATTCACAATAATTCACTTTTATTTGTAACTTTTAAGGAAACCATACACTTGAAACATACACTCAAAACATATTTACTTATTACCATAGTGTTGCCAAAATGGGTTATAACCCGTGAGGCAACCCGACCCACCACTAGTTTGAGACAGGTTGGGTTGAAAAAACTATAATTTTTTTTATGCGGGTTAGTTTTCAACCCGGTTCACTTAGAACCCGCTCACCAACCCATTTTTTTATTATATTATAGATGAGATAAAAAAAAACATGTTTCAAGAGAAAAAAATATTATAGATTTATCTATTCAAGACTCTAATATTATAGATAGACAAGTGATACAAAAATTATCAATATTAAAAACTTATTTGTTCGCCTTTTGTGCTTGCTTTTGGATTACGCTTGGATTGTATGATTTTTTTTATTTTGAATTGTCTTTGGAGTTTAACATCATTTTAGAGTGAAATTTATTTATATCTGAATTAAAAAAATTATATATTTTTTTATTTTAAAAGAAACTTATAATTAAATGAGTCACTAAACCAACCCGTTTAATCCACGAATCCGAAGTGGGTCGGGTCGAGTTCGAATTTTTTCATTGCTAATAAATGAGCCAGATTAAATTGACTCACTGAATTACCAACGCGTGGTGGACCAGACTGGATCGACCCGGGTCATCATTATTATAAAATATCTTATGTTCTGTACAATTAACTAATTCTACACCGAACTAATATTTTACGGCAAAAAAATATGTAATTCAAGCTATTAAGGAAGCATTGTTAATTAATTACTACCATCATCATTATTATAACCGTCATATATTCTTAATTTTGTAGACTTAATTTCAGGATTGAACAAAAATAATTTAATTATACTACTCTAATAGTTAACTGTACTATTTTATAATTAAAAAAACTAATTTATTTTTACTAAAAACTAATTATTCTATTTTTTAATTTAGTTTAAAAAAACCAAATCTATTATATTTTGAGTATAGTTAACCGGTGAAAACTGTTTCTAAATTTCTTCCGTCCCTTTCACTTGATTTTTCATTTCGAGTTTGTCCCAAAGAATAGCTCCAACGAAATCTCTACGTAGGCTCAATCATCTTTTGCTTGCAAACTGACTAGCAGTCGATTTCGATCAGGAAGCGTCCTGCATGGTGTACCAGCGTGGCGTTGAGCGTAGCAATGAAGTTGCTTGCTGCTTGTAATCCCAACGTTTGTGTAAGAGAAATACAAAGTTCCACTTAATTTGGATATTCTCATAAAGAAAGCATGTAAAAGTATTAAAAATTGTACAGAAAAAGATACATACGCATCAATAATTCGAGTACCATGTACTTAAGAATACAAAGGAGTCTTTAAAAATAGGTTTAAATCCTCCCTTGGTCCTCATTTTTGTATGAAAATCTCAGTTTGGTCATCATTTTTTCATCTGTCTCAATTGGGTCATATTTTTTGTAAAAATGAACACATTTTATCCTAACCGTTAAATTGTAACAAACGGCGTTAAATTAAAGACACGTGGTGCAGAGAGAATGTGTTGACGTTTGTTCCTAGTTTACGTGGAGTGTTTTAATTAAGTAAACAATGGTGATTTGAAAGGCCACGTGGTGATGTTTTGACTAGAACCAGATCTTCTCCTCCCTCCCCCTCTGCTTCCTTCCCCATTATTGCTCCATCGGCGCCACCCACCATCTACAACACAATCACAGACCAAAAAAATGACATTCTTCTCGATTCAGTTGCAGATACACATCCCGAAACCCCTGCAGCAGTTAATAAAGAAAGCATACACATAAGAAAAATCACCCAAACAAAAAAAAAACTCCACCATTTACAATAGAACAACTGAAACTCTCAACCATTTCGAAATTCCACACAATCCATCTGCAAAACACGTAGCATAATGCATCCGCACACCCAACCCAACCGAAACACGAAAATCCCCCAATTCAAAAACAAAGCTCACAGTTTAGCACACCAAAAACGAGAATTGGAAACTCGCAACCAATCAAAATTCGCAAGGCAGTGAACTCGTTGTTCGAAACCAATTCAAATTGACAATCAGCGAGAAAAGGAACCCTAATTGGAAGTGTGCAGAACTCCATTAGAGAAGGCAAAGGGGGGGGGGGGGGTTTCATCCTAATTATTCAATTAGGATTTCAAATTTAATTAATAAAGTTAATACCTAAAAGAAACCTTATCCCAGATCAATTTCCTTTCCCAGATCAATTAAAAAGATAGCGTATTCATGGCTACCTTAACAATAATCCTACGTTGAAATCCCCATTTTGGGGCTGTCCCTTAATTGGGAGATGGGGCTTTCTCGGATGCTCACCTGATTCATTTTGGAGGAGGAGCTTGATTCTGATAATGCGTAGATACCAGCCATTGCTTTCCACCGATGCAAACAGGTTTTTCACTCACAAGATGCAGTCTCTGGTCTTCCAGAAAGGGAAAAAATCTCTGACGCTCAAGAAAGGAGATACAAAATCTAAGCCCTAGTAAATTATTTCTCACGCCGCCACGAGCTACCGTAAATGCCATTTGGTTGCGCCATCGCGAGCACTTTCCTTGCCCCAGATAAAAGATCAAAACGAAGAAGAAGAGAACGACCAAAGGTTGCCATGTCATAATCTCTCAAATTAAATAAAAATTCCACGTAATAAAATATTTTGACATCAGCGTATTAATTATGTAACACGTCAGCACCAACTAACGCCGTTTGTTACAATTTAACGGTTAGGGTAAAATGTGTTCATTTTTACAAAAAATATGACCCAATTGAGACAGATGAAAAAATGATGACCAAACTGAGATTTTCATACAAAAATGAGGACAAGGAAGGGTTTAAACCTTAAAAATATAATCTTGCAAGACATGGTAAACCTAACGCTCTCTGCATTTGCTTTCAATGACCATGAAAAATGAAAATTGTAAGAAAGAAAAGGATGCAACCATTTTATAATCACAGATGAAGAGAAAGACATGAAAAGTAACCAACGTGATTAATTGTCATTAATGTTTTCTTATATTTATATTAGATAATCAATTGTATCACACCACAACCAATTATGTTTATGTTACATAATCAAACATGTTTTAGACATGTTATTAAGATTTACATTTTGTATTATTAAATTAAAAAATATTAAAAATAATAAATAAAATAAATTTATTTCACTTTCTACTAATTTTCATTGCGTCGTTACATGCACCTAAACCAAATATAGTATAAATTTTATTTAATACATTTTACCAACTTGATTCTTTGATACCATAAAAAAGCCTATCTATCTAAATGTAGTTAATATGATATTTTTTTACTCGTGAGACCAAGTTGACACAAGAGAGAAAAATCTAATTCATCAATCCATTAATTAGAGTGTACTTTTTCGGTGATCTTATACCCAACGTTGATTTTTCTTTAGCATGTTGATATAATTGATTTTATTACTATAAAAAAATAAGATACTAGAAAAAATAATATTAAATAAATTTTAGATCAATAAATGTTAAATTCAAGCCTAGACTATACTTTATTTCAGTGAAACAATACTTTGTTAAGATGAACTATACATGGTATTTTGTCGAGATCATCAAGATGACTTCACAGAATATATCGAAATGATCTTCAAAAGATATTCCTGTAATATCTTTGTCGTGTAATATCTCTAAACATGTCTGCTTGTTACTTCTGTTCTAACATGTACCTTTTCATCTACTTAATTTTCTTCTCTTTCTGCCTCTTCATGTTAGTCTATCAACCTTTGTTTCTATACCATACAAAGCAAATGCTACACCCTATACCTGACATGTAAAATTCTTATGTTAGTCTCTCATCTAATAACTTCACCGGCTATATCTATCATGCATATGTTTCCCAATTACCAAATCCGCACTACAATATCCGAAGTGATATAAAGATGCTACTAAATTAACGGATCTGTTGTTACATCTCATGTTTAGAACATTCCAAAATAAACTCATTACTTTCCTAAATAATTATTCTGAAATTAAGTACGTTATGTTACAAGATACCTATTTTAAACAAACATACGCCTTTTATATGAACTTCTTCATAAGTAATATGTTATCTTTATACTTCAAAATACGTATTCTAAAATGTACACCCGTACCTTTTGAGGGCTTTGAATTAGTTATTTCGAAACACAAACATTATTATGTATTGACAATTATGTATACTTTTAGGCTTTAAAAAAAGAAAAAAAGGGTGCAAGAGGAAATATAAAAGGCGTAGGAAGTTCATCTGTATTTTGATGTGAAGCAAATTGAAAAGCTTTTAATAAAATGATTCAACTCATGCTCTCCACATTTCCCTTCATAATAAATTTAACTGAATCTTTTTCGCGTATCTAATGAAAGCAGGAGAGAAGTTAATCTTCGTCTTAAAACTATGCAAATAATTAATATTATTTTTATTTAAATCTAAACTTGTGCATCCATTTTGAATGTATGGCTAAAATTTACTGCTCCAAGGCTTTCATTACTCATAATACACGATCAAGTGAAAAAAATCTTTGACACCAATCAGTGATGCACAAATAAAACCAATAACTCTAAGTGTGTCAATCACCAATTCAAGTATAATCGCATTGGATTCTATCATCTCACAATCGATTAAGTATTGTACCTATCAAGAATCATTGATCATCATTGGATTTTTGTACCAGGATAAAAGCACTCGATGCCATTTTCCTTGATCTTGAAGTGAAAATTGTAACTCTTAATGGCTGTAATTCCATGCTGATGTTGTGTTTCCTTATTTAACACCATCAACTACATATAAAACGAACAATAAACAAAATCAACCACGGTGGATATATGATTTAATCAGAAGTTACAGATAAGTTTTTATATTAAATCATCATCTAAGAGAAATCCAAAGGAATCAACGCAAACAGTAGCATGATCTATTAGCAGTTGCAGTGTCACTTATACAACAAAATTCAACAAAGGGGAGATAAACAATAATGGTAGTTATCTCTTTTACATTTAATCAATAAAGATCAGAATGCCTTATTTGAAACTTTGGAGGTACTAAAATGAGAAGCTGGGGAAAATGAATTGTGGGTCAAAACATGATATAGAAGAAAATGTCATTGCGTTTATGGGTCTGCAGATCAACTCTGTAACAAGTGCTCTGCTATATTTTAAGATGAACCTGAAATAGAATAAATTTAAGCTAGGCCTAGCGACAAAACATAAAAATAAGACCTTTTTCTTTGACTGAAATACGAAAAGCAACTGTAATGGTTGAAAAGGAGGTGGAACCAAAAGGAGAGGCTGAGTGCAGGAAAAGCACACTTGTGAAGTGAGCCAGCTCAAAATTACGTGGATTTCAGTGTTGACAAAGAGTACAAATTCTGTTAGAGGAAAGAGAAAGAGTGAGGAAAAAGAAACTTGACCCATCTCTCTGAGAAATTCTCTCTGTGACTTTCTATTATGGTTGTTTAATTGCTTTCATTGTATCCTGACCATCCATGGTAGCAGGGAAAGAAAAAATAGAATCTGCCATCAATAAACTTTTCTCTGATATTCCATATTACTCTGTTTATTAACTGTTCTGATACTTTTGTCATAACAGCAACCCTTGGAGCTCCCTCGTATATGGACTGTGACGATTAATCAGAAAGAATAGAAAAGAGAAATCAAATTCAATAAGCAGACTACTTATACCCTGGTGAATTTTTAACACAATACTGCTTTTGGTCGAATTCAGATTCAATTCTTTAACTTAAGAATTGAGAAACTTGAAAAACGTAATTAATAGGTCTATATGAAAAGTTAAGTCATTTGATTTCTACCCAAACACCATAAAGAATTAGAGTAAAATAAGTTCATCATATACACTTGAAAAGACACCACATGGAGAAAGGGAGTTTAAATATGAGGACTTCTGAGCAGACATTACAAAACGATAAAACTTAAGATAAGGTTTCTTAGTAAAGATCAAACTGAAAACCTTGTAGCAATCCATGTTTTGAAAGCCAAAGCTATCCTATTCTATATTCCATTTCAATAGAAAGGCAGCAGTGGCAGGGTATACTTAATCAAGAAAGTGAAAAAATATAAAATAACAATTCTGTCATAAACTTAGATTACAATGGACAGGAAAACCTATAAGGTGTCGGTGTCAACTCCAAAGGAAGTTAAACGGGTTATTCTCAATAAGATTAAGATCTAGAAAAACTTGGGTCTGTATAAACAGTTTCAGTATGAATTTATTATACTGCAGTGCAGAGTGATACAAGTCTACCTGACCATGCACATCTTTTGCTAAACCAGTGGCCAATGGTTCAGCCTTGACCAAAATGTCAGCACGGTACTCCATCTCTAAGATAACAGCAGTCCTGTCTCCATTCAAATAAATATCTTTATGATCAAGTGCAATCAATGCACAACCCTGTCACACAAACACAGAAATGAAGAACTAAAAACATAGGAATAAGTTTCAAACAAAGAAAAGGTAGTATTATCTTACATATTCTGATGTTAACGTATGGCAATAATGCAGCAAGTTTAAAACATCATCTGAAGAACCATTAGCAGCAACTTCAAGAAAAGATATATCATCTATAATGATAGAGATGGATTTCTTGTCTTGATGTAACACAGTGATCACTCTTTCAATTTGCTCAAACACAGAAGCAAGCCCATCATGATTGGGTTTTCCTTCCCCTAGGCATCAAAAAAATTTGTTACTCAGGGATGTATATAATCCAACAGACTCTACATTTCTAAATTTCATTAATGTTCCTAAAGCTATGTTTGAATTGATAGATACGTAAGGAGTAGACAGAACCACACAAGGGTCGACATGGAATGGAACTAATTGTTTTTTCTTATAATTATTAACTTCTTAATCTCATCAGATGAATGGCGTTCACGCAAACTTCACACCTCGCATTATGATCAGTTGCTAATTCAGAATTATGGGATGTAAATGCTTAAATGGAATAGAACTTTCAACACTGCACCAAAATAATGATTTTCACTTGCCATTCTATTGACCCTTAACTACTCTGAGATATTTATCAATACCATGGTCTCTAAAACTTCGTACAATAATAGAACTGGAAAAATCTTCAGGTATAACATTTTGCTAAATTTTTCCTCTCCTACAATGTTAACCACAGAACTTTTGCTATCAGCAAATAAACCATTAGAAAGAATAGGTCTAGAAGATATCACACCAGTCATTAGATTCCTGTCATGCCTATAGCATGATATCTTTGGATATGTTGTCACCAACTTCCATATATCCCTCCCTATCACTATCATTTCTAGGCAGCAACCACCCAATTTCCATCAGTGGATGTTCTCTTTCCTTGATCTAAGGAGAGAATGGATCATCTTGAAATATATAGTCAAGATTAATTAGATTAAAATTAGTGTTATTTCTTCTTCTGGACATCTTTTATGACTCATTCTTAGCTTCATATAATAAATTGTGAAAACAATCTTTTGCTACTTTTTAATAGCTTGGAAAGTAGACTTTAAACCTAACTCAATCTCACAAAATTGACATAAAAGATGAGGTTTAATCCTACTTATATATTATAATTTGATCATATCTCTATGAAAAATGTGGTATTCAACAAATTCCCACCACCAAGGGCTGAACATCTCAAACATGAGAATAGAGATTTATGGATGGATGGATGGTCCAATAACACCACGATAGTAGATGATATAATGACCCAGTATACATTGCTAATATATGTTCTAATCCCATCTTAGAAAGTGGACTTTAAGCTTAACTAAACTTAACAAAACTAGCTCATAAGTCAATATGGGATATTTAACAATCTAACATAATAGTTGACTTGCTAATACATGTTCTAATCCCATCTTAGAAAGTGGACTTTAACTAAACTTAACAAAACCAACTCAAAAGTCAATATGGGATATCTAACAATCTAACATAATAGTTGACTTTATTTACTTTAATCGGATGAATAAAGTATAAACACTCTAATTTCTTTGACAGTTTCAGGCTGAAATTGTTGAATAAAGGATTTTATTAAACTATTGAAGTTTAGAAACACATGAACCAAATTTCAAGTGTCTTCATATGTAAAACACATTGTTGGCTTCTCATCGCTGTTGACTAACCAAAACACTTTCATATAAGCTCAAATACTTTTCGTATATCATTAATTAACACAACAAATCTTTTGTGCTTCAAACACTGGGCTGCTGATTCATTTTTCTCCATCTAAAATTTAGATCTTTAAATTCTTTAATGTTGAATATGTTTCTCAAACCTTGCTTTTGATTCACTACTACTGAAAGCTACAAAACCTGCATTGTGAATCAGGGGACCCAAACACGGATAAATTCTCAACCTCAAATATATGTCATGAGATTTACAGTCCATACGTGACTTATAAAGGAAAGTTTTCACTATCTTCAGTTACCTGCATATCCTCCCAAACAAGGATATGAACGAGCTACACACAAGTAGACCACTAAAAAATTCCACTTCTTTTTCATCAATTGTTTACTAACTAATTTGACTACCTATAGCCACCTAAACTTCATGCTCCTCTGTTTCTTTTAGTGGAAGTATATTGAGTATCTAAAAGTAAAAATTTGTATTGCTACTACTGACGTCAAAAAGCATCAATAGATTTTAAGAAAATTGTCCAGTTACTGAAGAACATCAAGAATTTCACAATGTGTCTCTGGTTCATACTTTCCATACAACAATCACATATTAATACCGAATTACTCCTTAACTCTCCATTTAAACTTATTTATTCATTCTTGTGCATTTCTTCTATATACATCGCCTAGACATAATTGTAACTCCGTCACCTACTTTAACCATTATAACAATGAAATCAAGTAATCAAGGAGAGTTAGGGAAAGACTCATGAATGACAAACTCATGTAGTTTCTGATCTAAACTTTAAACACAGTACACCAGTAACAATTAAAGACAAACTATTGGAACAAATTCATTCTTGCATCAGTAATCTTTTTCAAACAAACAATGAGAAAAAAGAGCTAAATACCAATAACAAAGTTTCTCACCTGGACACTGAAACATAAGCATAGGAAGGAAAAAGAATCTGCCATTATCTCTTTGAGCAGTTAAGTTGCAACCCTATCACATCACAAGTACCCGTGAACATTGGTAAATTCAACCAAGTAAACAACGACATCGTAACAGAGTACAAGAAAACGATATTGACAAACAACATTTTTACCATGGTATTAGTAAGGATCGTTCATCACTGGAAGCAATGATTCAGAAACTTTAGGGCACAGAAGGTGAGTGTTCCTCTCCCAACATGATTTACTTCATACCTAAAGTGGCATAATCAGGATTCAAAACCTGGACCACTTGATTGAGGGACACAATTTACTACCGCTGTGGTCAACCAATGCTGGTTGACAAACAATTGACTAGCATGTTATGAAACCAAACTACGACGAAAACAAAAGAGCAAACGATCAATTTAGTTTGCGAAATATCACGCGCTATACCAAATTGATTGTTTACTCAAGAAAAAAAGTCCAATACCCAAATTGGTCCTTAGTCTTAGTTCCTACCAGGGAGAAACTTCAAAATAAATCCTCATGCTATCAGTCTATAACTGTAGTCCCTAAAATTATGTTAAAGTATTATTCACAGTACGTTTTTCATTTTTAGATTAAACTAAGTGACAAATTGCACTTTCACAAACCTTTCTTTCAATTTATAGTTCTCAGGGCATGGTCTATACCTTCAAGGACCAGTTTCTAGTATCCACCAAAAATAAAGATAGACAGACTGGCACTGTCATAGTGCCTCCGGCACTACAGTCGTTGAAAATACAATTAGCTAATAACAGAATCAAATGCATCCAATGTGAAATTGAATATTTAGCCACCTTATCAATAGCAAAAGCAATTTCACCACCAAATCAACAGTAAGAAACGTACATAAATACAGGATTACAGTACCCATGAAAAAAAGAGAGCATATATGTATAGAGAGAGAAGGGAAATACGAGCTTTCGGAGGACGCGATCGTAGTGGGAGAAAGGATGAGAAAAAGCGAGGAAGAGAACGGCGGAAGAAGGGTGAGAAGAGAAGGAGCGTTTGAGGATGTGGTGAAGAACGAAAGCGGCGCTTGTGTCAACACAGTCCTCCACAAGCACGAAGCGACCACACAGAGGCCATGGCTTCGCGTCGTCATTAATGTGAAGCCCCAGCGATTCGTCCAGAAGGTTCCAATTTTTCTGCTCCATCTTCTGCTTCTTCTGCTTTCCGGTCACCGTTTATGAAACTTCCAATCCGACTGCGTCCGGCATGACCCGAATAATCAACGGTTTTTTTCTTCTAGTTTTCTCGGCCCAAAAACCCGAACCATTACTTAGGACTTTTGCGTCCTGCACCACCTTAATTGCAACCAGCAACCCCGTAGCAAAATTAAAAAGACAAAAATGCCTTTCAGTTCGTTTTTACCACCTGACCTATTCTTCCCCATTCTCCTTCACTGCGGCTGCCGTAAACCATGTGCCGCTGTAAACAGTGTGTTGCATCTCCGCAGTCGATCTGTCGTTGCCATAATACCCCCGGTCGTCGATGGCAATCCGCTCAACTTCCCTTGCTCCCGGCTAACGCCCATGTGGGTGAACCTGACGCGGTACCGCGGTAAGATTTCCGGAGTGGTTATTCCGAAAAGTGTCGAAGTAGTCATTGCAGAGTACTACTTTCACTGCTGCGAATCTCGTATTCGAATTTAAAACCCATGCTTCGGAAATTTCATTCACTATCGTGTCGGACTCATTGAAACAAAAGAAAACTCCATTTATTTATTCATACTATCTTAATTTATCAATCCAAAATTATTTTAATTTAAGTTTAATATCTATTTTAATTTCTATATTTATCATTTTTTTTCTCGAATTCTTTTGCAGTTAAAGTAGTTCTTTTTTAAATAAAATTAAAAAAATTATTCAATTTGATATTTTTGCTAATGCATCTAAATTGCTAAATTGCTAAGCGCGTGGAATTCATTCAAGAAAAACAAAATGAGCTATCACTTAATAGAGCTAAACTCACACAAGAAAAACAAAATGAGCTATCACGTAATAGACCTAAGCTCATAGTGACTGACTAATGATTTAGTGGGATGGTGGTTGGCTTCTGGTCTGAATTGGGTTGTGAATGAGGAGAAGATGGTTGGCGCAAGAATCTAAACTGTGTTTTGGGTTTTCTGAATGTTTGTGGTCTGATTGTCGTGAAGTCAGTGGTGGAGGCATGAAAGTTCGATGATGGATTGTGGTTGATTCTGATTTCGATAGGTTTTGTGATTTAATGGAAAGCGATTTGAGAGTTTCACTCGTTGTACATGATTTTGAGTCATAAATGGAGGTTGAACGAGTTTAATGATGGTGTGATTTGAGATTTTGCAGGTTTTCATGGAAGAGACGCGATTTTGCGAATTGAGGGTTAATCGCGAATTGGGTTTTTGCAATTTGTGTTGATGATGGTGCAATAGGAAGATGATGAAGGCTACACAACCTACTGCGATGAAGGATCTCAGTTTCGATTTAAGGGTTGAATGCGATCTACGTGAGTTAGGGTTCTAGTTCGAAAAGGTTAGTGATTGTTAAGCGAACTAGGGTTGATCTTCGAAGGAGATTTGGGAATTTTGGGTTTCCTACAAGTTCAATGGTGTTGTGATTTTTGGGGTTTCACTTTAGAGGTTCTCGCGAAGATGAAGTTCTTTGGTTCGCGATGAAAAAGATCAAGATGGTGAGATGTTGATTATGGTTCACATGGTGATGGTTGTGCGAGGATGGAGATGCAAGTACGGCGTTTGCTAATGGCGAAACTCACGATGGTCCAATGACATGAAAAAGATGGTGGCCTGAGTGTGGTGCACATTTGAGGAAGATGGTGATGACATAACGAGATGATGATGTGAGCCCGCCACTGTGAGCTCTATTGCGTGACAGCTCATTTCGTTTTTCTTACGCGGACTCTATGTCATTAGAAATTTAGACGCAGTCAACAAAAAAGACTAAATTGAACAAATTTTACAAAAAAAAAAACTTTGAACGCCGAAAATTCTCGAGAATCACTTTGAACATAAAAAAAAATCAATGATTACTTTAAAAAAAATAATAAATATAGGGACCAAAATAGGTATTAAGTCTTAAAGTGGCACTTAACGCAACTAGCTTGGCACTCAACGCAAGCGCTACTAGAAAAGTGGCGCTCAACACATTTAATCTGGTGCTCAGTGATGACTTGCTCGCCCAGCGAGCTACTCTCTTCGCCCAGTGAGAGCACAAACAAAGAGTTTCCTCGACCCAGCAAGAGAGCTCGTCCAACCTCTAAACCTCATTACCAGGAGTGGTGCGAATACTCAAGAGAAATCTAGGCGCGATATTCTAGTACTAGGAGTGGTGCAAATACTCAAGGTAATTCTACGCGTGATAGTCTAGTATTAAGAATGGTGCGAATACTCAAGGAAAATCTAGGTGCAGTAGTCTAGTATTAGGAGTGGTGCGAATACTCAAAGGAAATATAGGCACGATAGTCTAATACTCAAGAGAAATCTAAGCACGGTAATCTAGTACAAAAATTGGTGCGAATACCCAAGGAAAATCTAGGGGCGATAATCTAGTACCAAGAGTGGTGTGAATACTCAAACCAGGAGTAGTGTGAATACTCAAACCAAAAGTAATAAAAATACTTAATTGTAATCTTGTGAAGATTATAATAAAACCCTCTAAGTAGGTCATTTAGAGTGAACGAATATAAAAATAATTTTGCATTTATCTTTTCTCTTACCTAACATTTGTCGAGAGAATTGTCAGTTTTTTTACGCCTATTTAAAGGGCTTATTCACTTTTACAGTGATGCATCTTGCGTTCGTGGTGGCGGCATTGCAAAGATAATGAGCGAAGGAGCTTTAACGGGAGCATCAACGTTTTCAGGAGAAAGGATTGATAGTCCCTGTGAATGGAGGTCTGCAGCGAACTCCTCAACCTTTCCAGCATTACTATGGCGTCCCTCATCTTCTCTGTTGTGGGGAGAAATGTATGGGAAGAAGAAGAAATGTGAAGAAAAACAGGAAAGATGATGCCCTAATGTGACAAGTGTGGGAAACGCTACGACAGAGGCGCTGCCTGCCACCATGGAAAAAAGATGTTTGGAGTATTTTAAAAAATACTTCCGAAATAGGAAAGTATTTTCAATTCACACTTGTTTGAAAAAGATAAATTGTAATCCAAAATTTGAAAGAACGAGGGTTTCAAAAAATATTTTCGAATCTAAAAATATCTTATGAAACATTTTTTTATTTATTTCAAATTACGTGTCTGAGAGAACATTTTTTACCTTCCCAAAGATCCAACCGAAAAGTATTAAAAATAAAGACGTCTAAAAATTGTTATTATATTTTTAATGAAAGATAGTGTGTAAAAAATATTATTATATTTTTAATGAAAGATAGTTTGGAAAGAACAACTTTTTACGGAGGTGCAGGAAGAAAAACCTCAGATTACATATTCAGGATAACAAATTAGAGGGTAAGGAGTGTTCCGAATGCACAATTCAAACAAATGTCAGACACATTCCGAAATATAATCAAATATATTTCAGAATAATAGTAAAAGATATTATGGAATACATATTTCAAAATTACGTAATGCAACCGTCATTTACATAATTTGAAAAAAAAAACATTTTAGAACGTGTAAGTCAAAATAATATTTTTATTAATTTAGATATATTTAAAAAGGACAAAATTGGAAGTATTATAAACATGGAGAAGCAACCAGAAAAATGTGTGCTGAAAAAGCATGCTTCAGTAGCTTTAGGTATCAAAAATTGAGTCAATCTATGTTTCTCCATGTAAGGTGATGCTTTAAGATGATGCATTGTTCTCTAAAGAAACGTTCATTCTAGCTATTGCTGAATTCTAATATTGTTTCCGCCATGTGCTAGACTCAAGAATATCCACAATTTCATAGAGCACAGATGTTACTTAGTCACTTGCGTTTTTTATTGCTACCATGTTTTTGCCATAGTCCATTATTCGCTTGCTGCTAGCTAACTGCCATTAATAACATTGGTGCTCACCGATTAACTTAAATTTTCTTGCTAGAATTTAACAGACGTTAACACACTTCTATGCATTTTGCTCTAGTGGCCCTGTGAGACAACCGCAGTAAAAAAAAGAAAAGAAAAAGGAACCTAACTAAGAATTGAGACAAAAAGGGCATAGTGTAGAATACCATTGTACACATTTATTGGAACATCATCTCGCAGCAGTTTCAGAAAGTTTCATAACCTCAGTGCTATAATAGGTGAACCAGTGGCCTGGTGAAGTCTTGATTTTGTTTTCTATGATACAATCAGTAAAATCCCAGCCAGGGTTTCATGAGAAGAGGGACCGATTTTTATTTCGTTCCAATCGTGCTTCCCTCTGTTAAACAAGGTGAAGGAACTGGTCAAAACATTTTAAGCAGCATTATCAAGCAATGGGTAATACAATGAAAATTAATTTTAGAAACAATATTAGATCTGAGTTAGTCGGCGCATTTATGTCAAAGAAAACAGAGGAAGACTTGGCCATAGTTCCAATGTATTCATGGATATATGTGCAGTTAATACGATTATATCTCAACAAATGCAACAGTGCCAAGCTAAACTAGTACTGCAACGAAATTCATTGTATCCTTAAGAGAGATATTACGACCATTTAATTTATGCGATGCCTTGAGTTAAACATTTATTTTTATATCTCGTGTAACCAAATGGAAACATGCAGGCAAACTGAAATTCATAATAAGAATAAAACAACCAACAAACCCTTTCTCACACTAGGTGGAATTGGCTAAATAGACCAACTGATACCACTATATTCTATCATAAAACATGTTTAGAATGAGAACACAATACAGGAGATAATGATAAAGAATCCAAAATGACAGTAATATGGTTTCTTAACTAATAATACTCAGTAAGAGACTGTGGATAGGAGTGATCATTGATTGGATCCAAGTTCAGGAAAATCTTGAACACAAACTGATAAAATTGATCGGTTGAAGTTATGGCTATTCAGATAGATGTTAACCTGACCCCATAAGAATCAATTTGGGTTCTCGCTGGAGTAAATATTTAAAAATAAATAAAACAGAAAACTGGAAAAAATAACCCACAAAGAATAGGAAAAAAAAATCTGACAATTATAAAGTTGAAAGAAAACTGATATCTTATATCAAAAGTTGGATCTTGAAAAGAATAGAGAAATAAAGTTGAAGATTAAAGATAATTACATATATCAAGTGCTTTTGGTAGGTTGGTTGGGTACAAAATTTCCAAATACAACCGGTTACTTCTACTTCATACATTTTGAAATTCATTCAACCTATTAACCCAACTTAACTAAATTTTAGCCCGGGTAACGTTGGTCAGGTGACCTCATGATCATTCCTAGTTAGAATATCCTTCAGTTATCTCACCTATCAGAGAAGGCTGTCGTGATTGGCACAGACCTACGTTTTCTAAGGTGTGAGAACAAATGAAAACCAATAAAATTTACGCATGACAAAACTTGTTGACTGCTGGCAGTGTCCAGTAATAGACCTTCATAAACTGAATATTATTTAAAATGAAGAAACTGGTATCAGTTATGGATAATGACATCAACTTGAATAGAATCGACTCTGAAAAGAATATTTTGACAATGAAATTGCAGCAATAAAAAAAATTCCCTGAAAGATGAGTACTGAGTACTGTTTGCAGAAGAAGAAGAGATGCAATGGTTCCCAAGGAAGATATATCAAGCTCTAACTCCATTTTAAAATTCAGGGGCAAACCAGGAGGGGGATTTGAGTAGGGGAATTAACAGTGTTAAACAATAAAGATAAAGATGAACATTGAGCTGCAGCCGTGTGTTTCTATAACAGCACAAATTTATAAGTTAGTTTATTCCTCCAACAATTTCAACACCTATCCATACAAGACTAACTCATTTTTATTTTATTCTATACCCCATTTTATTATTTTCTGGATTTTACAGCCTCAACTCCCACATGTAGAGAAGCTGTTAATAGGATTTGAGCATCTGACCACTAGGCCACAAAAGGAACTTAAATATTGCTCTAACACTCGCCCATTTTTGGTGAATCAAATGGTACATTTTTAACCCTACGCCCTGTTCAGTATTATTTTAAAATGCCCAAACTTAAAAAAACCTTGTATTCCATCAGTTCGGAGCTGCCTATTTAAGTTGACGAACAGTCACAAAGGTAGCAATGGATCGTATTTACACCAGTGTTTATTGCACTATTTGTTCAATGGATTGTAAGATGCAATTAGAAGTACTTATAAAACCATAATTCAAGCCCTACATGACACGTGTTTTAAAAGAGGCATAAACTTAAGAGGTAAGTTTCGTACTCATTTTTATCAAAATCATGTTTGCTGCAGATTACCAAACCCCATAAGATTTAGTTTAGAAGAAGCAAAACCTTAATAATTTCCCTGCTAATTGTGATAGAAATCATGTTTATTACGGATTACCTATCGTCATAGAGAATTACACCCTAAAGTAACATATTTAGCCACCAATGCATTATTTTAATACACCAAGTTCCCTAAAATACCTTGTTACAATCTATTCCCACTAAAGATTAATCATAGTAACCAGCCCCAATTTACATATTTCCATGTTATAACTGATTTCAACAATCACATTAAAACAATGAATCAGTGAAAACAATAATGACCCAACCCAACCAAATAACAAATATTACATCATAAAATTTTGCAAAGCTAGATGAGGTTATTATGATTCAAATAATAAGAGATTTGGTAAAAAACTATAACATGTGATTTAAAATCACAAGCATTGAATAACATGATGTTTTGAAAACCTCTTTTTGTATTATATATATGTCATGCCATTAGTTTCATAATTTGATCTGACAAGGCTCCGCTGCTAATTGCCCATTTGATGTAAAGATTGACTGATTGAACTTTACGTAACTAGCTAAGTCACCATGAAAACTAATTTTCTTCCCCGTGTTTCTGAGGAACCTACAAATATTTATGCCCCAGTAAACATTCTGAAGGTAGTGTGGAGAAAGAGAGAACATGGACAAAGGAAGGAGAAATTATGCTTAACGGCTGAACAATTCTGTGCTGACAGAAAACTAAATATGCTCAGCCAACATGACAGATTCCTTGTTTTGTATACCAGCATCCCATTTCAGCTGAGATACACAATTCATTTGAATCACTTAATCCTCCTAGGATCCATGTAAACACTTTCAAAATATTGAAAAATGTAAAACAATACAAAAAACAAGATGCTATAACTTCTGTTACCTCTTTTTTCTTGCACTCCTTGTAAAGATCAAAATGTTCTTGACATTTACTCTTATCAGAATTAAATTTTTCTAAACCTGGAAATGTTTAAAAAGAGTGTAAGATACACTGATAATTGGCTGAATAGCTCAAGGTCGATATGATCCCATAAAGGAAATGTGCAACATTCAAAATAATCACATAACTATGAACTGTCACTCCTTAGGTATACCATCAACAGTTGCCCTGGTCCAACAATTACTCAACATTTATGCTTAATTCAATCATCAATCAGAAGAAGGCACTCACTACAATAAAGAGTATGATATGAAAGTTCGACAACACAACCTAATACATTAGGAAGGCCCAAAATCTTATTCTCGAATAATGTTATAAAAGAACAAAAACCAATATAGCTAAGCAAATAAATTTTATAATCTGCGGTATGGTCATACAAAATATTTAGCATAGAAAAAATGAAGCCTATTACACAGAGAAATAGTTCAGAGGATCATAAATTATGTTGATGGAGATCAAGTTATTTTCAACAATATTTAATTTTCCATTTCATCCACCATGTCAACTAAACTGAATGTTCTTACCCAGGTTCCTTCAATTTTCTTTTACATCTTTTTCCTTCTTTCATTCTTGAAAAGATAACTACTTGATTTCCACTTGACTGAATCCACTAATTCCCAATCGAAATCACCAAAACCGTGATACCTAAATTATTTTAAAAATACATATATATCTGAGGTACGGAAATTACGCACTTATATCCAAAAGATAAGACATTCTACGGCCATTTCAAATTCAATTAGAACATCAATCATCAGAAACCGTAGCCTGATCAATTTGAAAAGTAAAAGTGAAAAAGAAAAAAAAATGTAAAGGATGAAGGAGGAGAGCAACAAGAGTACTGACATTTGAGAGAAGCGGTGTATTGCGGAAAACACTGAGAATCGGCGATTCTAGCAGCACTGGGATACGGAGGTGTTGAACCTTTTGACGCCATCGCCGTTGGGGCAAACTAACTGGAGTAACAGAGGTTCTGCAAATTTTAATATAGTATAATATTTTCGCTAAAATCAACAAAGATATTTTAAATTTTTTTAATATAGATATGATTCAAAATAAAACATATCAAATATAATTATAAAAAATAAATCTATCAAGTATATAGTTTATTGGGACTGCGATCTGTAACGGTAAAATCCATCGGTTACATGATTTTGGTCTGGTGTTTATTTTTGTTGTTTATATTTATTTTACTTTTTATATATATCTTATCAAGTATATGATTGATTAATAAAAGAAAGGTACTTAGCAAGTAAAATTTTATCTTCTTTTTTTCAAAACATATTTATTTGGATAAAGAGGGACTTCATTATCCATTTTGTGTTTTAGTATCATAAAAAAATATTATAATTTTAATACATAAATTAATTTTATTAAAAGGTTGGAATAACTAGATATGTGTTTGTCTTTTTAGTAATTATCACATATATGTTTATTAAATAAAAACAAATAAAGTTAACATATAATTAATTTAAAAAATATTAAATATTAACTATTAGCAAAATTTAAATAAAATTAACATAATTTGTAAAAGTATAGTTTTCTCTTTATATCAAATATGTTAATATCTATTATATTAAACCAATTATTTATTTTATCTATTTTCTTTAGAAACAATTATGGAAATAAACTTCTCACATGTTATTTAAACACGTACATATTTAAACTTATCGCTTGATCAATCATGCGTCAAAAAAATAAATAATATTGATACTGAAGTTTGATTTATTGATTTCAAAACATTTTACGGACAATGTCTTCATAAATAAGTCAATTATTTCATGATTTATCTTAACAAATTTTAGTTGAAAATTTTATACTCATAATCACAAATAAAGTGATATTTTTCTTATGTTTAAAGTTCTTGATAAACCTATTAGATATACTTAGAAGCATACTATTCTTTTTATTAAGCCAAGGTGTACTAAGAAGTTTTATGTATTCACTCTACCTTCATGACATGCATCATTTCCTATTGATGTCCATATGTTCTCTATGGTAAAGGTGAGTTGACCTCGGCGTGGGAGTCTGCAAACACATTTTAACGTTAAGTCAATTGTTATCAATAAATATTAAGGTTATAAAAGAATTATTCTATATATAGTATTATTAAAAAAGTTTATATATCGCAAAAGTTTATCAGAGAAAACAATTTTGAAGATGCGTGGCCAAATTGTAAAGCTAAGAATTACAAAATCTTTTCCGCAAGCTTCACTTACTTCCAACGTTTTGCTTTGAAGATATTTTCCAAAATGCACGCTATCAATGTTTAGATTTTGGTTTCAACGTTTCTTTTATTTTATTTAAAATTATTTTTAATAGTAGATATTTTGGATGATGAGCTTGCTTTAAATTCTATAAATAGAGCACTTCATTCACTCCAAAACACATCATGAGAAACCATTCTTCTCTCCTTCTCTCTTCATTTGGTTTCATTTGTATCATTGGGGACTTGTGCAATACACCGCGGATAAGTCTTTAAGGACAATAATCTACACGCCTCGGGAAATCTTTTGTTCGTGATCTTTATTCTTTTATTGTCATCCTCTACAACAATCTTTAGAACTTATGGCTGACAAGAACAACTCAATCCTGGAGAATCCGAATATTGTTTCCAGAACTTAGACGGTCTTCGTGAAACCTTTTTCGGAGCTATCAAAAATCGAAGTCTTCTCTGGTCAGAATTTTCGGAGCTGGTAAGAACATGTGTCAACCCTCTTAGACATGTACGGAGTCGCCTTTGCTCTTTCATCTCCAAAACCTGACTCTGGTCTCCCTCCAAATCTGAAACAAGTTGAAGATTAGGTTCATGCAAACAAGGTATGTCGTCATACTTTACTTAGTGCACTCTTTAACGATTTGTTCGATGTGTATTGTTCCTATAAGGAAGCGAAAGACATTTGAGATTCGTTGATTCTCAAATACACTACTGAAGTTATAGTCAGACAAAAGTTCATTATTGGGAGTTCCTATCGTTGGGAAATGGTTGAAGACAAGGACATAAAGTTGCAAATCAATGAGTACCATAAGCTACTAGAAGATATAAAAGTGGAGAATATTCTTCTACCATATGAGTTTGTTTCAGAGCTTTTGATCGAGAAACGGCCGCCTTCCTCAACTGATTATAAGCAACAATTGAAATACAGACACAAGCAAATGTCACTTTCAGAGCTGATCACTCACATAATTATTAAAGATACCAACAAGAAAGAGTGTACTGCTGCAAGGGCCAAAGCTCTATCTGCAAAAGCAAACATGGTAGAAGACAGATTTGTTCCGAAAAGGTACGAACACAAACCTGATCACAATAAGAAAAATATTTTTCAAAAATATCTCCCCAACGCATCTAACCCCGCCTTTAAGAAGAAAGAAAATTGCTTCGTATGTGGGAAGTCGGGCCATCATGCATTATAGTGCAGGCGTAGAGCAAGAAACGAAAATCCTCTTAGGACAATGGCGTGAAAAACTAGATAATGTATTGCTATGTGATGGTTTTTCACCTAATGATGCTGATAAATCACTAGTGCAGAAAGGGGTTTTAACGTCTCCCAATAGACGTCCGTCCACAAAAGCCCCAACGTATATAATTGACCGGTGGCATATTAGTAAATAAGTGGAACTGTAGACGTCCGTCCTGGATCGAGCCGGACGTCTATAAGATTATAGACGTCCAGCGTTGCCAAACGGACGTTTAATAGGGTGAACAATTGAACCCCTGTCAGCCTCTGAACGTCCTTCCTTGATCGAGACGGACGTTTATAATGTTATGAACGTCCGTCCTTGGTGACAGACGTTTATAGGCTGAACAAGTGAACACGTGTCAGCCCTTTGAACGTCCGTCCTTGGTCGAGACGGACGTTTATAATGTTCTGAACGTCCGTCCTTGGTAACGGACGTTTAATAGGCTGAACTACTAAACACCTATCAGCTCTTTGAACGTCCGTCCTTGCCCGAGACGGACGTTTATAATGTTCTGAACGTCCGTCCTAGGTGACGGACGTTTAATAGGCTGAACTAGTAAACACCTATCAGCTCTTTGAACGTCCGTCCTTGCCCGCGACGGACGTTTATACTTGATTGAACGTCCGTCCCATGTGACGGACGTTTAATACGCAGACAACTGAACGTTTATAAGGTGAACAGTGAAAACCATGTGTTACCTTTGAACGTCCGTCCTTGGCCGAGACGGACGTTTATACATGAGTGAACGTCTGTCCTAAGTGACGGACGTTTATTAGGCTGAACAGTGAAAATCCATGTGCAGCCTTTGAACGTCCGTCCCTGGCCGAGATGGACGTTTATACTTGAGTGAACGTTCGTCCTAAGTGACGGACGTTTATTAGGCTGAACAGTGAAAACCATGTGCAGCCTTTGAACGTCCGTCCCTGGCCGAGACGGACGTTTATATTTCAGCGAACGTCCGTCCTAGGAGACGGACGTTAAAAGGCTGAACGTTTATAGCTGAACGTTTTCAAGTACCCATGGCAGCCCTTAAACGTCTGTGTCAGGGGGACGGACGTCTACGAGGCTGAACGTTTCAATTTCCCAAGTAGGGACCTACACGTCTGTTTTGGGAGGGCTCGGACGTCTATAATATTATAGACGTCCGTGCCCGCATAACGGACGTTTAATGTACTGACAGGGTGGTTGGATATTTAATTTTTTTCAGGTCCTTAAACGTCTGTGGTTCGGGGGGCACGGACGTCTATAATATTATAGACGTCCGAGCTCGTAGACCGGACGTTTAATGTACTGACAGGGTGGTTGGATATTTAATTCTCTTCAGGTCCTGAGACGTCCAATATGCGGGGCCGGACGTTTATAATATTATAGACGTCCGGGCCCTCTTAGCACTGACGTTGAGGGCCTGCCATGGGGAGTTGAAACGTTCAGTTGTTCAATATAATAGACGTCAGCCCCCCAAAATGGACGTTTATCATATTACAGACGTCGGCGCAACCAAGGACTGACGTTTAAACCCACCCCGCGAATATCATTTTTAAATCCTCAAAGACGTCACATTAGTGACGACCCGAACGTCTATAATATTATAGACGTCCGTCCACAAGCTCGGCGGACGTCTAAGAGTATAATATCGTGCTCCCGCGAACCCGTGACCAGTTAACGTTTGGAAACGCACTGTTCATCGTCTTCCTCCGCAAAACGCTGCTGCGCCATTGATTTCCAGGTGAGTTTTATCGTTTTTGGACCGTTTAAATTCATTTTCAATCCGATTACATTGCTCTGTGATGAAATACCTTTGATTTGAACCGATTAAAAATCGTTTTCGGTCCGTTTTTTTGCAGACTCTTGCGTGTTCTTGGACGGCTTCTTTGACTGTTTTTGGACTGCATTTTAGGCCGTTCACTCCTCCGTTTTCATCCTTTTTCATTTCGAATCTACTTTTCAGGTTAGCTTGTTGGTTGAAAATTTTTTGTATGCATGTAATTGAGTTTTGTGAATGCACGTTTTTTACTGTAAAATGTGACTGCGTAATTGGCTTTTGAATATATCTGTATTAGTTGTGTATTATATAAGTATCAAATCATTGAGTGACACTTAGTTCCCGTTTGAAATTTAAGACAAACGATTAATCTTTTAATCGTTTGTGTTAAATTTTGAATTGTCCGATTGGACAGTTTGAGAAAATTAATTTCCATAATTTGCAATTCCATGTCATTTGGAGTTTAAGGATAAGATTGATAAAATTTCGGTTCAGTACTTGTGTTGTTCTCCGGATGCATATTTGATTGTGGTCATCGTTGACTACTCTCATTTCGTGTATTTCGGAGACCAATGCGAAATGCTGCCGAAATCTTATCAATTTTATGATGTAGACTTCAATGCACGTGGCTGATATAATTGTGAAAATTAGTTTTTTTGAATGGGTAGGGCCTAACCTTGTGAGAGTTAAAACACTTGAACTAATGATTTTACGAACATAGTATGGATCGAAGCTAGATGAAGGAACGTCGCATCAGTGAAGAATATGAGAAGGGTGTTTCGAAGTTCTTGCAATACGTTGAACAAAATGCTAAGTCTGTCAACGGGACATATTTTTGTCCTTGTGTGCGTTGTCTTAATCAAATACGGCAAGACTTAGGCAATGTGCGTGACCATCTATTCATGTACGGCATAATGAGGACTTATACCGTTTGGACTTGGCATGGAGAACTACTGGAGCAGCAAACCACGTCACGAGGAACGGATTATGTGGAAGAATGGATGAGTGACCATTTAGAGGACATGATACGTGATGTCGGTGAAGATAATTTTGTAAGGGCTAATTTGTATGATTCTCTTATTAATGATTCAGAGCAACCGTTGTTCCCAGGATGCTCGAACTTTACACGTCTGTTGCACAGGAGGATGAAAATTGAGTTGAGAACCATGCTTCAAGGTTAAGTGTTTCTCCAAAAATGACTTTGAATTTGATGTTCACCTTCAACTTTTATGATAAAATAGTCATATTAATTATACTTTGTGTTTTCAATCTATACAGAGTTATTGGTAAATCTCGTGGTCAACTGGTTCAAATTTTGTATCCAAAGGTTGTAAGTCATTTATAGTTTCCTTTTCATTTATGTTATTGAATGATCTAAATTCTTAACTATTTAGTTTGTTATTTTAGTGTAACCACCAGCTAGATTCATGGGAATGTGGCTTCTATGTGATGTGTTGGATTAAGACCATCATTCGAGCAGTCATTACAGATGACTGGAATGAGGTAATGATGTATACCTTCAATACATTACAAATCATATTCATCTTCAACTATATATGAAACAATAATGAATCTTTGTTGAATTTTGCAGCGCTTCAAGACTACATCGCCTATTACAGAAGACACAATTAAACAGATAAGGCAGGAGTGGACCGCTTATCTTCTGCAAAGATGGAGTTAGGAATAGTTATATTTCTTGTTGAACATTGTTTAGTTGTTTAGTTTAAGTTTTATGTTGATAGTTTGGTAGTGGATTGAACTCCACATTAAGTAGAACTTTGTTTATATAAAACGCATTTTTATATTATTGCAAAATTGTTCTGGGACATTTTTCTGCTTTTCAGGTGTGGTTTTATTGAAAAAATAAACTAATTTTTTAAAAAAAACGCCCAGTAGACGTCCGTTAGTGCACAGTCGGACGTCTATAGACGTCTGTCAGTGCACACACGGACGTCCACCCCCAAGCTCCTACCTAAAACATTTCAGCAAGGTAGACGTCAGGGGAGAGGAGGCGGACGTATATATAGACGTCCGTCCAGACACAACGGACGTTTATATAGGCGTCCGTCCAGACACAACGGACGTTTACATAGGCGTCCATCCAGACAAAACGGACGTTCATGTAGACGTCCCTCCTGACACAACGGACGTTCATGTCGACGTCCGTCATGACACAACGGACGTTCATGTAGACGTCCGTGCTGACACAACGGACGTTTACAGAGACGTCCGTCCTTCCACAACGGACGTCTGAGCGACGTCACCCACATAAACGTCGGGCGTACGGCGGACGTCAAAAGGCCAAAATATCGGACGTTAAAACCTCTTTCTGCACTAGTGAATGTGTGTACTCTAAATTTGAAAATGGTGATTGTGTCATTATATGTTTGTATGTGGATGACATGTTAATTTTTGGTACATGCAATGAGATTATTGCTAGAACTAAATTGTTTCCAGAATCGAACTTTGAAATGAAAGACATGGGTGAAACTAATGTAATTTTAGGTGTTAAAATCATAAGGAAGGGAAATAATATATTACCATCTCAAGAACAATACATTGAGAAACTTCTTAAGAAGTTTGAGTATTATGATTTCAAACCTGTGAGTACCCCTTATGATGTTAACTCTAAATTAATGAAAAATAGAGGAGAATTTGTATCTCATCATCAGTATGCCCATATAACTGGGAACTTACCGCACTTCATGAATTTTTCTAGACCTGATATTGCTTATGCAGTAGGTAGACTGAGTACACTCAATGTCCAAATCAAGAACACTGGGATGCACTTTTCAGGCTTGTGAGATACTTAAGAGGTTCAATAGATTACCATTGAATACAATGAATTTCCCGTTATACTATAAGAGTACAATGATGCTAACTAGATCTCTGATTCAAATGAAACAAAATCCACTAGTGGTTATGTATTCACACTTGGGGTGGTGCGATTACATGGAGATAAGCCAGACAAACAATTATTGCAAGGTTAATAATAAAATATGAGTTTGTCGCTCTTTAGATGGTTGGTAGTGAGGTTGAGTGGCTGAAAAACTTCTTAGCAAATATTTCATTAGCAATGAAACCAATCACATCGGTGTCAATACACTATGATTGCCAATCAACAATGGCTAATGGCTAAAAACAAGAATTGCAATGGAAAGAATAGACATATCCAATTGAGACACAATTTGGTGAAGCAGTGGAACTATTTCCACTGACTATGTGAAGTCGGACCGGAATCTAGCAGATCCTCTAAAAAAAGCCTTGGGAAGAAATAAAATTTTAGAAACATCGAGGGGAATGTGACTTAAGCCACTGGCAAACAAACAGGTGATTGTAACCCAACCTTTGTGATTGGAGATCCCATGAATAAGGTTCATACAGGAAAAAACAAGTCACTTGTTAGTTCTAATAGCACTAGTTTGATTTTAAATCAAATATGTCCCTTTCCTACGGTGTGTGAAAGTGCTAGAGACTGCATATTTAAGAGGTTAAACTTCGTGATTAAACAAAGTTTTTAATGATCTCCATATCCCTCACGGATGGTGTATGATTTGCATCATACACTTGATGAAATCACCTATATGAGTGTCAAGTAGGGTAGTTTGCATGAGATCTTGGCATGATCTTTATAGAACTCATGAATACCGGGCACACGCATTGCCTAGTAAGCGCATCACAACGATAACATCAAGGATTGTGGGGTGTACTATGATTGATAAACCTCTAACACACTCAAGTGTCTTTGGTTCATATAGCTTGCTATACCAACTACATTGTGTGTTAAGTTTCTTGATCTAGGACCCATTCATATAGCTTGCTATACCAGCTCTGAAACTTTACATCTTATAAAACCCAAGAAATTTTCTTTTATTTCTCGACTTTTGCAATATGTGGGGATGGTTATTAAAAAAGCCTATATATTGCAAAAGTTTATCAGAGAAAACGTTTTGAAGATTACGTGATCAAATCGTAAAGTTAGGGATTACAAAATCTTTTCCCGCAAGCTTCGTGTGCTTCCAACGTTTTGCTTTGAAGATATTTCCCAAAATGCACGCTGCCAACGTTTAGATTTTGGTTTCAACGTTCCTTTTATTTTATTACAAATAATTTTTAATAGTAAATATTATGGATGTTTTGGATCATGGGCCTGCTTCCCCAGCTCTATAAATAGAGCACTTCATTCACTCCAAAAAAACATCATCAAAAACCATTTTTTTTCTCAAAATGCACGCTGCCAACGTTTAGATTTTGGTTTCAACGTTCCTTTTTTTTATTACAAATAATTTTTTAATAGTAAATATTATGGATGTTTTGGATCATGGGCCTGGTTCCCCAGCTCTATAAATAGAGCACTTCATTCACTCCAAAAAACATCATCAAAAACCATTTTTTTCTCATTCTCTCTTCTCTTGGTTTCATTTTTTCTCTTTTCTTCTTTTCCTAAAAATATTATGGGTTTATTTTATTCTCTTTTTAGAGATCCTTGCTAGTTCTGAGATCCTTTCTAGTTCTAAGATCCTCAAAAATTATGAGCAGTTCCTGTTGTATCCTAGGGGGCTTGCGCAATACACCGCGGATAAGTCCTTAAAGACAATGATCTACACGAATCGGGAAATCCTTTGTTCGTGATCTTTATTGTTCTATTGTCAGCCTCTACAACATATAGTACATGCATTTCTTAACATACTCGGTGGAATCAGCCATCATAGTGGGCCAATAATATTCGGCCTTCAAGATCCTAATTGTCACTGCTCTTGCTCCCAAGTAACACCCGCACACTTCCTTGTATAACTCTCACATAATTTAGTATGTCTATAAGGGGTCAACTCACTTGAGTAGTGATGAAGATAACCCTCTTCTGAAGAGCTCATCTCTAATCAATGTATACCTGGTCGTCATTTTTTCAAAGTCTTTTCTTAGCATTTTCCGGCCAATCTCCTATCTTTAGCAAATGTTTGATGGGTGTCATCCAACTTCTCGTGTTTTCAATTGACATGCATTTGTTGGTCTTGGTGGACAATGTTGACAACTCATGTTGCAACACTGAACAATACTTGCATTTGTTATTAATGCTAGCTAACTTAGAAAGTATATCAATTTTGCTATTGTTGACTGTAGGAACATGCTTTACTTGGAATTCTTCAAACCCCTTTAACATCATCTTAAAAATGTGATAATATTAAAGTAACAATTTGCCTTTAACTTGATACTATCCAATTAAATGTCCAACTCTGAGTTTGGGCTTTTATCATCCTTCTTGGCTCACATCGGATTTGGAACTTCCTTGACATTCCTCAGGCTTCACATGTTGATAATTGTTTGACATTTGTCGGAATTGGCTTTGATCCCTTTATTTTTTAACATAAACCCTATAAACTTTCCATCATTTACTCCAAACATACATTTGTCTAGGTTAAGCCTTATACTGTATGTTTGTAAAGTAGAGAAGACCTCAGCTAAGTCTTGAACATGTTGTAGCGAATTGGACTTGATGACTAGGTCATCGATATAAACTTCAACGCTTCGGCCTAATAAGCCCCTGAGCATTTGATCCATGAGCCTTTAGTAGGTGGCTCTTGTGTATTCTAGACCAAAAGGCATGACTTCATAATAAAAATTAGCACTCTCAGTCATGAATGTCATTTTCAACTTATCTCTAGGATCTGTGGGTATCTGATTATACCATGAGTAAGCATCTAAGAAGCTAAGTATGCCATGACATGCTACCCCATCCACCAATAAATCTATGTTGAGTAGAGGGTATGCATCCTTGGGACAAACATTGTTTAGGTCGGTATAGTTTGTGCACAAGCGTTATTTATTATTAGATTTGTGAACTAAGACTATGTTCGTTAACCATGTTGTATAGCGTGCTTCTTGGATTAAGCCAACTTATAAGAGTTTACCCACCTCCACCTTAGCGACTTCTCTCTTCTCCTCCTCTAGTTTCCTCTTTATTTGTGTCATAGGTCTAGCTTCCTTGAAAGTTGATAGCTTACAACATGCTATGCTAGAATCTATGTCGAATAGCTTTATTGTTATCTAGGAGAATGACCTAATGTTGTCCTTAAGAACAATGGCCAAAGTTTCCTCATCCTACCCCTAAAGAATGGTACCCATTTTTTAAGACTTTCTTGACATCATCGAGAGGGACTTGGTGTTCCCTATTGGCTTAACGCGATCTTCATCCTCTACCATTGGATCAAGATCCTTTGCCTTGAGCTCATACTGGGAAACAACTTTTTCTACATTGTTAAAGGAATGGGGAATTTACGAGGCTGGGAGCTACAAATTGGTGATGTAGGATTCTTGTCTTATTTTCCAGTTCACATGAACCATGATAATGTCTTCCGTTGAGGATGATAAATTCATAGCTAAGAGAGGTGTTGATATGATAGCTCATGACATGTTTATGGAGGGGCATCCTAGGAGGATGTTGTAAGAAGTGCATGCATCAACTACAAGGTACCTTATGAATATCGTCCTAGTGTTCTGACCTTCACCAAACATGGTGTATAGGTATATATATCCCCGAGTTTCTACTCTCTATATATCTGACAATCTCATCGATGTGTGGGCACATCCTGTCCTCCAAGATTCGTAGTTTCTTGAATGTTTCCCAATATAGAATGAAATATAGGGAAACACTAGAAACGGGGGTTTTGAATAGTGTTTCAAATTCCTTTCGCAAAAATAATGTTTAATAACTATTACGAGTGATATATAAACTGCAATAGTGGTTAGATGCTTGTGTTTTCGAGTAAACATTTAGGAAAATGTTTTGAACAAAAAAAACAATAACACAAGTATTTTTATACTAGTTTACTCAACCTAAGCTACGTTCAGCTCTCCCTTAACACCTCTTAAGGATTTCCATTAATCTTATACAAGATTATAAATGAGTACAACCCACTCTTAGTATACAAGTATTATCAACCACTTTTGGTTCCCCTGGTCAACCTAACTAGTTCGAGTTTAACCACTCCTGGTATCAATCCTAGACAATTGTCTAGACAGTTTAACTCAACTGAGTTAAACAATACAAGTGTATTAATTTACTTAATATACAAACACAATCAGTGTTTTAATTACAAGTACATATTCAAATAACTCTCAAAGAGAGGAGAAATTGAATACAATGAAATATGATAACTTGAAAGAATTTTTCTTGTTCTAAGAACAGACTCAGACAATGTAAGCATTAAAAGAGAATAACAGCGTAACGATTCAATGATAGCAAAAGTTCTTTTATTCTCTTTAGCAAGTCTCCTTGTATAGCTTTCTTCGAGAAATGATCATTACTCAGAAAGAGTTGACCTTCTTGAGAGTAGGTGGCTTCTAGTACGAAGATTTGTACTTTTCTATATCTTAGGAAAAGCAGCATTATTTTAGCAGTGAGAGCTTGTAAGACTATGACAGGACACAAAGCTTTAGGAAAACATTCCAAGAATGTCTTCCTATTTCTACACATATTTTTGATCCATGTGCAATGCTTTTAAGTAAACTTAGGGTAGTCACTACCTACATAGATAAAGAGAAAAAGAAAAATAAATAGAAGTACAGTACGCTCATGCATTTAATGTTCTTACGTTAAGAGAGTGTTTAGGCATGATTCGTTGTATGAGCATTTAGTGCGAGTCTGTACTTTGCAAAGTAGTGTCTCAATTGATAAAATATTTAGTGTTTAGTCTCTTAAACACGCTTTTGTGTTTAACCTTTTATAATTGACACATAATTGTTTATCTTGCTAGCGTTTGATAAATATGTCCTAATATGCACTTCGCTTCGACGTTATACTTCACTAAATGATATTTCGTTAAGTGTTGTATGTTAAACTTCAAAACTTGGAATTGACAGTCTAGTATCTCTAGACGATATTGTTTTAACATATAATGGTTGTTGAACTTCCTTAATCAAGGTACCTTCTTGACCGCTAAACATTTTATTTCCACCGTTATCACCATAGGTCATCTTGTTTAAGATCTATGGCCTTAAAGTTTGTGTTGGTGAAGGTGATGGGTGGCATACACCTTCTCATGGATGTCAACATTGCATTAACAGATTGTATTGTCGTTAGATACTTTTTCTTTACGATTGTCGAGGACCCCCTCCAGCAAACCCTCTTGCAATGGTGTTAATAGTTCCTTTAAAAGAGGGTTTGGAATCAGGATGTTGATTTCTCCCCTTCATTGGTTGATCTCGTCTCTTATGATCATTATATTCATTCTTACGTCTTTGGTAATCTCTTCTCCTTTCTTCATATCACTTGGGCTCCCTTTGACCAACTCTCCCTCCTAAGCTATAAAACGTCGTAGATGCTTAACCTAAATAAGTTCCTCCTTCTTATCCTTGATCGTAGTGAATTTGCCTGTATTGTGACTAAAGTTTATGTAATATTGGCATTATCGAATAGTATTTACGATAGGAAGTGAGTTTGCCTTCCTCAGGGTGGTGAGGAGGACGACATTTATAGCCTCCTCCAATACTTGAGACCTAGGGGCGTTCAATGGGTGTACCTGGTGAATCTTGGTGTTTTGGGTAAGAAAGGTTGAGACGTTATTTTATGGGCATTATCTGTGTTTGGTTTTTTTCATACATGTTTTCAGCTATAATTTTTCTCTTGAACTCCTTTAATTCCTCGAGTTGCATGTATTTGGTTGTTCTTTATTGTAGCTCATTTATCATTGTTGTCAGGCTTTTACGCAGGTTGCCCATGAAAGGGTAGGCCACAGAGTTGTCATCATGTTATGGAGAGCAACTTCGAGACTAAGGATGGAATGTTGAATGTTACTTTGCCAAAGCATTCCATGAATGTTGATAATGACTCTCCCTTTTCCTAGCGTATGTCAATTAGAGTTATAAATGTGAGATGGTGTGGTCTGCTTATGAAAAATTGGGTCCCAAGTGGAAGGCTAGAGTGTCGATGCAATCTATAGAGATTGAGGGGAGCTTGATAAACCTAGTGATGGTTATGCCTTTAAGGAAGTAGGGAACACTTTTCATAGGACCGTGTCTTCGGTGGAATAGAACCAAACTTAAGTAAGGTAAGAATGTATATGGTCGTTCTAGGTCGGTACTGCCATTGTATTTGTCCATGTGGAGTGCCTTCCATCCTAGGGGAGAGGTGTCTCCACAATACCATCTATAAAAGGATGACTCATTATGCCCAGGAGCATTGTGGATATGTTAGTTGTGCTAATTCTTCGTTGGTTTGTTCCTTGCTCAATTGTCTTAGAATTAGTCTGAGGTTGGCCTCCTCCCTTTTCTTCTTCATCCCATAATCTCCTCTTCCACACTCTTATTGTCTCGGTGTCTTTGACGCTTTGCTTCCTCAACTCCGCCAATTCATAAGGTTCAGTCCTTCGTTTGCGTCATTGTTACGTCCATTGTTTGCCATGTTCCTCGTCGATACCATGCTTGAAGATGGAACTCGACCCCATGTAGGTGCCAAACGTTCATGCTAGACCTAGACGTACCTAAAAAGCACATTATTCTTCTTATTAGGTCTAGGTATATCGGGCACCTTCACGTATCCACTCTACTTTACTCTTGTTCTTATACATCCTTTGTTGCTGATGGCAATGTGTTCTCTTTCGGTAAGAGTGAGATGACCTCAATGAGGGAGTTTACAAAGATACTTCGATGCTCAAGTTAGTTGCTAGCAATAAATAATAAAGTTATAATAAATGATTCTACCAACAAACCTCGTGAACAATGACTATATATAGTATTTGGATAGGTCATGTTTGTTAGACCTAAGGTTCGTAGGTAAGTTTTAGGGTTCCTAATGTACTTTCTTATCCTTAGTTCTTCTACGATCTGTCTTTTTGCTTATATGAATCTATATTACATTAGTGTCATACATGTCTCTAAACTCTTGGTACAGGTTGAGCTGTCCTCGTCCCTCTGTGGTCTGAGGTTTCTTCAACCTATACATGTATACTTAAGATTAGAATGTTGGATAGAGTTCTTAGATATATTAATTGTACTAGTATTATGAGGATACAAATGTTGTTTATAAAGCAAAAAGTAATTCTTTTAATTGGTATTTTACCTATGAAAGTTACGAGTAGTAGATTTTGCTTAACATGTACTCCACCATTTTTATAGATAAAGTCAAGAGTTTTGCTTCTTGTTAACCATGAATTAACTTGTGCTTTTTCTATCAAAATGATATCCAACACAATCTTGGTTGCAAAAAGTCTTCTATAGTCTGATATGCCTATGTGAAGATATGCAAAATCTTGATCAAGACGTGCCTCCTAAGGAAAGTCATCAAAATTTACTTTTACAATTTATTCTAACAAGGTATAAGAATTACACATATGTGAAGTAACCAAAAAAATGTACATTTATCCACCTTTAAGTATTTCATGTGCCAATGAGATGGAAGATAATATTGCATAAATTTTAAAATTAAATTTGAACTTAACTTGAAAATGTGGAGTCAGAATAACATATAACAAAACACGGTCATAAATGTCATGGAATTTTATGCCACTTAAAAGCACAAAAAATAAAAAACAAGAGAGAAAATGCATGTGCAAATTGCAACTAGAACAACGAATTCACAAAAGTTTGGTGACTCTTGGTATAGATAAGAGGAGTAGATGTGTAATTACAATAAACATTACGAAAGTGCAGTTTTAGTTTTTCTAAAAATTACTAAATTATAAAATTAATAGTTAGAACGATAATTGCAGGAGCTCAGAATCACATTAGTTTCCAAGGCAGATATTTATATCTAGATGTACACATATTCATATAATAATCAGCAGATAGTTTATCACACCATTAAATTTGAATTTAAAATCTTTCAGCAAGTTCAAAGAGTCGTTGAGATTTACACTAATATCTTGAATTAATAAAAATTATACATAAATCAGAATCTTCAAAACAGAAAATGCGAATAATTAAACTATAAGCATACGTCCATTAATGCCCATGCAATATCTAGTTTTGGGTTTTTCAACTTGGTCGACAGAGAGCATCACATACTTCTCCCATTACCAAAACTACAAAGGGAAAAATGGTGAAGTAATATTTTAAAACAATTTAGAATGTCGCGTTATACTTAATCACATATCCCATTTACATCACATTCTTACTAAACTAGGAGTCTACCTATATACATGGACGTTATGCAGATCAATATGGCAGTATATTTTCATGGACAGTTGAATGATACAAAAATAAACCAAACCCCTCACCTCATGATATAACTCGGCCTAAAATTTTCAGACGCTTAACTGAAGCATTTTATAATTGCAGTGAAGATATGGCAGAAATAATATTTAGACAGAAATCCGAACATAAAATCTCCCCACCCACCTCCATGGAGAACCATTTCTGAAAATTTGAGCATCCTATTAGCACTAGACATAAATAAATATTTTCCTCTATCCCCCTAAATAAATTTTTCTAACTTCCTTGATGTAAGAGGTTCCGGCGGCCGGAAGCTCTCCAACCGCAAGTTGGAGCTTGCACAGATCTCACTCAAAACAGCATCACCCTTATCCATTTTTATTGCCTCCAAGATGCTTCCAAGAACATCAGCTGCAAGCCCACCTTCTAATAGGCTCCCCGGTAACTCTCCACCCTCATGTATTAAATGCCCAATCTCGTTCAAAGAGACTACATGCTCTGTTATAGCTTTGGCAAAAACACGGCCAAGAAACTCCGGTGCTTTGGGGGCATCATTAACCGCATCTTCCAAAGTACTAAGAACAGATTCAAACCTAGCCAGCACAAAATGTTAATCAGTAACAATTTATTTTATTTAAAGGATAGAGTCTTAAAAATACTTGTCATCATACTATAAAAAAAAAATCTTACCCTTTGATGAGCTGGGCTTGACCCAAGGGTCCATCCTGAGATTTCACAAGCTTGACAAGCAGCTGGGCCAAAAGATCTCTCTCGGTGTCCTTTCTCTCGAAAGAGTCTGTGACCCAGATAGAAACCATGGAAGCATGAAAGCTTGGAGAGTTCAGATCTTTGATACATAGAACAACTTCATTCACATCCCTCGCACTAGATTGAACAATCAAACAGTCAGAAGAATACCAAACAAGACAATAACTTGGAAATAAGATTCTTTGGGAAAATGCTTAAAAAAGGCTTTTAAGTCAGGATTCAACAGTGAATCTTCAAGCTAATTTTTTATCATGAAATATAATTTGTATTGGACTGTAAGATTCAAAGACAGTGAGAATTTACTTATAGATATTATATCATGTAGTGTTAAATGTCCAAGAAATAAATAAAGCAACTAAACCATAAGTCTTGTAAAAACAAATTATTAGTTACATCTGAGTTATTTTAGACACATGGAACAAAACAAAGAAATAGCCAAATAGAGTACGTGCATTGCATGAGTTAAGATGTGGAATAATCAATTAGACTAAGTGTTCCTTAAATATCTTTTAACAATTTAAGCTTTATATAGCTTTTTCATCTTTTTAACAAAGAAAAAATAACAATCACTAAATGGCGTGATTTGTGTCAGGGATATAAATTGCTCAAATCCAATTCATGTTAACTTACTGTATAGAAGTCATTGATATACATCTCACAATACAAATGAAAAAAATAACCAAATCATAGGATTTGAATTGTGAATCATAAGGTTCTAATAACAAACTATGATTACAAGCTTAAAGGGCGAGTCTATATCTTGAACAATTTTCAACATTAACCGGATGTTGCAGCAAAATAACAATTTGAAATGATTGTAGCAGTAGCAACAAAAACAGTTTGAATCACCGGAGGAATAGAAATAAAAGCAGGGAGAAACAAAATTAAAACCCATGGTATGGTCATCACTTTGCCCCGTATAGATAAAAAGATGAAGCGAGGTCAAGATCCACGCTTGGAAAAAATAATTACAGACCAAACATGATAAATTAATCTAGTCGTCAGAACATTTCCCAATACAGTAAATTGAATCCATTAAACATACTGCAAGTCCGCAACCATAAAAAATAATAACCACAACTGTAAAGGTCAGGGGTTCAAAACTATAAAAAGATATCATAGTTTAGGAGTGAAACTAAACCCTATTGTTTGGTCATCACTTTGTACTCATCACGTGCATACAAAAGTAATGAAGGGATGTTTCAAATGGCATTATTCTATCAAATTATAGGATTAGAAAAAATAATCAGGCCAAAAAAATGAGAAACAAATAAAACATGAAGTCATCCATTTATAACTTTACATTTATATAGCTATTAAAAATTGATGTATACATCAAATTCATATACATATTTTCTTCACATTTACTAATGCTAGAACCCACAGCGAACTTGGCATAAATTTCATTGCTTAAAAATGTGCATAGAATATCAATGTCAGCAATTTTAAAATCAGTTTTTTAATATTCTTTGACAGCAATGCATTTACTGAAACAAAACAATAAAAGACACAATATCCACCAACAAAAAAAATCCTTCACCAAAAGGGAATATTCTGTCTTACAAGAGAAACAAGGTGCTTTCAAGTGAGAACAAAAAGAAAACTGCTTATATGGGAGTTATAATTAAATGACTAATACTAAATTATAAATTGTGTTTCTCAAAGAAAAAGCACAATTGGCCTAGCAAGCTGAAACAAAATGGATTAAAAACACCATAAAGAGAAAACAGTACCTGTAGTATTCTCTGATTGCTAACATGGACATGTCCTGTAATCGATCCTGGGTAATATTTTGGGAGACTGCTGTCCCTTGTGTTCTGGCAGGTGGCGAAGTTACAACAGGTTTTTCAGCAAACCTATTTGCAATTCTCATGTCCCTGTTTGCATAATTCACATTATGATCTTGAACACTAGATTGATCATAAGTAGAACCAGAAAATCTATCTGGAGCGTATCTTGATGCAGGATCATCCCTAGAGCTGTATGAAGTGCGCTCCGAAAAATTATTATAACCATTAAGACCGGTTGAACTTGAAACAGCAGGTGGACCTCTAATGGACATTCCTCTCGCAAGACCACCCATTGGTCCCAAGGTTATTGATTCATCACCCAAAGGTCTTTGTGGTAAGGGAACTGACAATGTCCTAGCCTCATAAGTTTGCCGTTCATCAATACGAGCATCCTGGGAACCATACCCACGAGCTTGAGAAGGCAATCCACGAAGTCCACCCATCTGAGCATTAGGAGATAACATAGATGACCCTCTTGGACCAAAATCCATAGGCATTCTTCTAGGTGGATTGTTGCCTGGACCACGACCCAACCTACCAGCTTGGGCCATCCTCTCTTGAGAAGCATCTCTATGAACCTCCTCAATCTTCTTTGGACCTTCAACTTTTCTTCTTTGCTGCCATTTATTCTTTCTCAAATCAATTACATCCTTCAGCATGAACCTCACCCTAGAAGATAAATTCATGTTGTTTGACAGTGATCTCATCATTTCAAAATATGCATCCATATGTTCTTTTGCTTTGGGATGGTCAATCATCTCCCCAATCGTACTCATCAGTTTGCACAAAGCTTCAATATCTTCTTCATCTGGATCCTGATACTGACCCAATAGCTTCTTGATGCATGAATGCATTATCCTCTCTGTCAACATTTTCTTCTTATATAGTTCTCCAATCAATCTAATATTACCCAACATACGTCTCCTTGCCTTGGTTCGTTTTTCTTCTCTTTCCTCATTAGACAGCTTGACCTCACCTTCATCAGCCTTGTTAGCTTCTTCTTGCTCTCTTTCACCCCTTTCAAATTCTTCTTGGCACTTGTTTAACAATAGTCTCTTAAAAGTTATCTTTTCATTGTCTTGACTGAGATCGGGCAATGCAACAGCCAGATGAAAACAGAAATTGGCATACATTTCACAGAAGGTAGGCTCCATCAAGGCCTTCTCAAAGATTTGTGAGATGACACCATTGAGAGTGACAACATTGTCAATATTAACTGCTCTGACCTGATCAAAAAGCTTCTCAAAATTCTGAGGAGTTAATTTATTTAATATGCCCTTCAACTGCCTCTGCTTTGCCTCTTCCTCATCCGTCACTTTACCCACCTCATACTTTTTCTCAGCTTTGTGCATCATCTGTAAAGGAGTTTGAGGAGATGGAATCAAACCCCTCTGCTGGAAGTTTGTAGCACGCTGCCACCTTTCTCCATCAGGGCTATTTCTTTGCATTCCTCCCTGATTTACCATGGATTGCATTGGACCAGAAAGAATTCCTCCAGTATATTGCACAGGTGTCTGTGTGCGTGGATTCCTTAAAACACCAAAATTGCCTCCTTGGCCGGTACGAAATCCTGCATTACCACCAACACCATCCAAACGCATACCAGAATGATATGCATTGGAACCTTTACTCCATTTGTCTTCCTCAGTAATACCACTCCCACGACGAGACATGCTGCCTGACCTATCAATAGTTCTTCCACTAGAAGGTGAATCACGTTCAGTTACATGAGAGCTAAAATTAGGATTCATCAAAACCTCAGCTATGTCAGCCGTGATTTCAAACCCTTCAGGAAAGTCCGTGCATTGCTCTGAAAATTTCAAAAGGAAATCTCTAGAATACTTTTTGCCAGTAACAGCAATTCCTTCAATAAAATGTTCAGTTTCATCTAAAACTTCAAGTTTTGGCGTAGACATGTCAGCAGCATCCTCCCAATCATCAAGTTCAGCTTTACTCTGCTTAGATTGCTTGTCTGCTACATCATCTGACTGTGCAACCTCGGTAGGCAACTGCTCTAAATTTCCAGAAGCAGAATCACTTTCTGTTTTCTCTGCACTTATCACAGATTCTTTCTTTTCCTCAGGTCCCTTGTATGCATTATAAAGATCAGATGTTGACCCAGCAGCATCAGCCTTCAGAAGAATTTCTTTTCTTTTCTTCTTACTTTTTGATGTAGGTTTCCCCTTACTAGGCTCCGAAACCAATTTGTCCTTGGTACCTGATGCTGGAAGAGACACTGCACCACTGCTAGTACTGTCTGAACCATCCTTCAAATGTTTTGAAGATGTTTCTATGCTATCAGCAGACTGCTGATCTGATGTGCCAGAATTTGTAGAAAAACCTTCATTACTAATTACACTGTCATTTCTGATCAAGGAAACATCTTTCCTATCCAAAGAAGTATCATCAGCCGTCCCATCACTTCCTGCACTACAACTTGTAGATCCATCCTGCCCTGGCTGCGCAGACCTCAAGGCTACAGCCTCAGTGTTTAGCTTTACATCACCCTGTTTAGTTTGTCTTAATTCTGTTCCACCAACACTGACATCTTGTTTACATCCTTCAAGCGACAAGTTTTCTGTTTTACCCACTACTTCCATGATATTTGACTGCAATACTTTATCCTGTTGTGACAGTTCATCTAGCTCAGCACTCTTAAGATTGTTAAAATCATCCACCCCCATGAAAGATCCCTCAGCTGAAGCACGAGTTGACACTTCTGTAGAATCATTAGTTTTCATTTCAACAGCATAAGGCATGCTGCCACTAGTAGCCGATAAAAAGTCTGACGTTGCAGTTGAGATATTTTCACTCGTAATTACTGCAGAATCGTTTGTTCCAGTTCCCGTAGTTTCAGAAACTTCATCAGGTATACCACCATCAACAGCTTGGGAAGGCACATTAAGCACAGGAGCAGATTGCACAGCAACCTGTGAAAAAGTGATAAAAAAAAGGTAAAAGAATGTTCACAATTGAAGCAAATCAAAACAAACGAGGAAAAAGATGTTTTTAACAAATATTAACTTACGTACCTGATGCTGTGATTGCCCTTTCTTCTGTATTTTCTTCTGATTATCCTTCAAAGAATTTGACCTACTAACAGATTCCTTCTTTCTGCCTTCATTATTAGGTATAACTGAAACAGAATCTTCAGAGACAGCAGATGTAGAAAGCAACAAGGAAGCTGATGCAGGCTTTGCAGAAGATAGATTTGGAAATGAGCTCAAGACTGATGAATCAGTGGATAACTTAGACTGCTGGGAAGATATTTCAGCTATTTCAGACCCTTTTAGTTGTGCAGAAGAGAAAGCATCACCAGATGTTAATGCAGAACTAGGAGATACACTCTTTTGGGTACTGGAATTGGCAAACGAATCCACAACACCAGATCCACCACTTGGTTTAATTGACACAGAGGTTACTCCTGACGGAGCAGATAAGATTGCACTATGCACATCACGAGAAAATTCAGGATTAGGTGGTTCAGCATTTCCAGTAATAGGAGTGCCAGCTTTATTAACAGGCAGGGAACTATGAGATGATGAATTTACAAAACTAACATTCTGCGGACCATGGCTCACAGCATAATTAAATCTGGGTGGCTGGGAATTAGGTGTTATCTGGCTACTTGTTAATGGAAGAGAACTAGCAGTTGGATAAAAGAGAGAATTGGTACTATATGAGCTTGATGGATAGTAACTAATAGGATGAGAAGCTGCAAATGGCTGGGCAGGCTGAGATTGAGAAGCCATACCAGAATGAGGTCTCACACCAGATGACCCACCATCTGAATATGCATCTGCCCTTTTATCAAGTCTTAGCTCTTCATGTGTCTCAGGATGGGTTATCTTAACAGGAGTAGCTTTACGAGGAGCACCAAATTTTCCTCCTTGCTGCGGTTGATATTGTGGGCTAATTCCAATACCCATGTTGCCTAACTGATGGGATAACTGAGGGCCAATTTGAGGAGTGAAACCCATGCTTTGACCTTGATGCATGATTCCTTGAGGATGAATAGGATGAGGTTGAAGATTTGGAACAAAAACCGGTTGCTGCACTTGTGTGGCACTTCCAATCGGCAAAGGCATTGGCAAGGGCATCTGAAGAGGTGCTGATGACATACCTTGAGATTGAATCTGTGGATTAGGACCACCAAAGTGTACAGATGCCTGTGACTGGTGGTATGGCATTGCCATTGAAATTCCAGTTAAAGGAATGACAGAGGGCTTTTGCATCTGGCTTGCTGGGGGTAACGGTGACACTTGAGTATCCTTTTTTGCCCTAGTCCCAGTATGAGTCTCCCCAGTATTAGATTGGTCACTAACACCTGTATCCTTCTTCACTACCTGCTGCTTTGGAACAGGAGGTGTTGGCACGGAGGGAGCAGGTCTAAAAGAATCATGCCGTGCCTGAATTTCATGAAATTATACACCAAAAACAAAATGCTTGAATTAGTATGCAAACTGGAGATGAAGATTACTTCAATAGACTGAGTACTAAAACACAGACGCATGCACCCACTTATCAGATTATAATTTTTGAAAAAGGAAGTCATAGCGAACTTTCTATGACAGAGAAGGAGTTGATGTCAATGACATCAATTACAACTTTCTTTCTAAAGTGTTATGCAGCAGCGGCAGCAAATTTATATCTATATTGTTGTACATTTAAAAAGGAAGGGGAAGGGACAGACAATAAAATGCAAACCTGATCGCGCTTCTGCTCATCTATATTAGGAGGAGCTGAGCTTGTGCGAGCAGGAATCTGCGAGTAATAGCAAAACATGATTAACCCCCTATAGTTACAGGAGCTATGTACTGAACAAAAGTTTACTCCAGGAGGACAGTGAGCAATTAGTAGATATTAAACTTACAGCCATCCCATTCATAAAGCCAGGACTGATGGATCCAAATTGGAAAGGAAACGACTTAGATGCATCTGCTGGGGCATACAACAACATTCAAATCACTCTAACAAATTAATGTAACGAATAAAAAGTTATTTCATAACATGTAACTTTACTATGACCCTAAACTACGATTCAGATTAAATCTTATTTTAATTTTCTGTACTTAATGTACAGCATAAAAAATTTACAAGGGCAACATACCCTTAGCAGGAGTTGTAGGGGCGGCTGGATCAGAACTCATGGAGGGAGGTTGAGAGGTAGGAGCTTTTGGAACAGCTCTGGTGCTCCTTTGCACAGCTGACGATTCAAATGGCTTGGCAGTTGCATTAGTAACTGGCGCATCAGATACTCCTATAACAAAATATTACAAGCGGATCGCGTCCATAAAACAATATCAAGAACTCAAATAAATACATGAAATACGCTCACATTGCCAATTGCAATGTGCATATAATTCCCCTAAACAACATACCACCGCACTCAAAAACCAACTAAGCGAAGAACCAATTCTCAAAAAGACATATTTACATCAAACTTACCATGAATCTGTGGCTGTAAGTGGGAACCGTTTGGAACAGTCCGGGCTGCATAAGTACTATTAGACTCAGCCGAATTCACCAGTGCAGGGTTTACCCTAGATTGCCCACCTTGTGCATTGTTATTAGACTTCTTGTTAAAACTAACACAGGCAACAATAAATCAATAACAATAACAAAACAGAAACAAAATAAAGAACAAAAGCACGCCACTTATAACGATTAAAGAGAAAACACAAGCAAATAATATAACCCTAGGTCACCGAACAACAAACTCAATTCCAATCCACACCACCTCACACTGAAAACAACCCAACCCAACACGAAATTAAAAAAAAAAAGGTTAAATAAGAATCGCAATCCCAACACCTATGAGAACACGCAAAAGTTCAAAAAGAAAGAAAAATAAAATCAAATAGAAAGAAAACCTCAAAATTGCAAACCCTACCAAACTCACCTCCGGTTAGAGGAGAGCGACGGAGAAGGCCCGGCGCCGCCACCGCCGCCTCCGCCCCTGCCGTACGCACCGCCGGAGGAGCCTCGCTGCTGATTGAAGCTGGCGGATCGCCCGGATTTTCGGTACACAGCGTCGCTCTTCTCGGACTTTGATTGATTGAAGGACATAAATCCCAACCCTTAATTCCTCAAAATCAAAGTTTCTTGAAAAACAAAACAAAAACACAAAAAGAGAGGAAAAAATAGAAATTTTCCCTCCTCAATTTCCCCTGCAACGAAACAAGCAGATCCACGTCATCATCGCACGCAAGCAGAGAAAGCCCGTACGAGGAACAACATGAAAAAGTGAGGTTAGTTGGGTGAGAGAGTGAGGCACCTGAAGAGTGTGCAATTAGGGTTTCTTTTTGTTTTCCTTTTTCCCTTTGTATTGTTATTATTCGGTGGATGGTGCTTCCCAGTGGCGTGTGTACCTGAGACCGATGGATAGAAGAAAGGAAAGGGCGATTTGGGAAGAGAAGAGAGAGAAAGAGAAAGAGAGAGAGAGAGAGAGTAGTGTGCGAAAGCGTGGTAACAAAAACGAAAATACTCGTCCTAAGAGTGAGGCTTAAGAGAGTGGTCAAAAGAAAGGGTAGGTTTTTTAGGAGATCATTTCAGAAACGCCTCGCTCGCGCTTTTGGTGAGATAGATCATAGATACCCTCCTCTCCTTCTAATTCCTTTCTTCATTCCCTTTCTCAATTCATAATAAATCAAATATCCATCTTTCTAAACAATTCTTTAATATTTACTTTCTTAAATTTACAAATTATTTTATAACAAACTAACCCCTACATAATACTAGATTTTTTATTTTTATCATAATTCTTTTCATTTATTCAAAATTAATATTCAATTTCTTAACTATATATCCAGATAATACAAACAAACTACTACACATGGTTTCTAGTTTTATTCCAATTCTTATTTCAAATTTTATAGTTTTTAATTCAAAAAACTTTATTTATAATAAAAAAGTATTTTTATTCTTGACCTATCGAAATTTTTTCAATTAAATGTATATCCCTCCTTCGTGTTAATATGAATAGAATTTCTCTAGAGTCAATCGTAATAATTTAAAAAAAATAGTTAAAATCTTTAAAATGTAAAAATTACTTTTAAACATTAAGTTTTTTAGCACATTTATATTTTCTTTGTCATACTTTTTAGTCCTTACATTCTTAATCATAAAATTCATATCATATATTTTCCTTGCAACATAAATGAACTGATGAACAATTTTTGTTTTTCTTTTAGTTTAGTTTGTTTGTGTGATCCGGAATGAGATTTCTTAGTTGCGATAAGATTATTTGACATTTTAGTTAGTACATAAGGAGAGCATCTAAATGTGTTGGTAATATTTTCTTTTATTATCTTTTTTTACTTTTTTAAAAATAGTTATTATCTTCTTGACAAACAGTTATCGAGTGAAGTGTATAGTATTTTAGATTTTAGATGGAGGATTCTTTTTCAAGTATATTTTGTTGCTATAATCTTCTAAAATGTTATTATTCAAATAATTTAAACATATCAAATCATGAAATTAGTGGTCATATAAATTCAAGTAGTTTGCTAATATAGTTTATTTTAGATTCTTCCCCAAAGAAATTTTCAGTAAAATTTAGAATAAATTTCTTTAAGACTTTCTATGATTTTTTAAAATTACATACATTACTCTAACTCTTTTTATCTGTATTGGTTCTTACCAGTGGTTAAAAAACATTACGTTGTATGTTTTTTATATGGAAAGTCGTATGATTTACTCCAAAAGTTGTTATATCATGTTACCATTAACACATTCTAAACAACTAACACATGCTTAAAGTTTAAACTTTTCTAATCAAATATTGCAGCATATAAATATTTTATTATATAATTAGATTTTCTAATAAGTATTATTTTATATAAATTATAGCATAACTGAAATTTATGATAAATCAATATATTTTAGTATATAAATTATAACTCATTGTTATTAAAAGATTAAATTGTGGTATAAGATTATCTCTAAGTGTTAATAATTTCCTTCAGTCAAAAAATAATAAACTAAAATGGATATACGGTTAAGAAACAAATATACTTGTACACTTAATAAAGTAAAGAACGGTATAAAATTATTTTTTAAAAATTACTAGATATTATAAGAGTAATGTGAGAAATATAATTTAAATTAGGAGACGAGGAGTTTAGAGCTTACAATTATATTAAATGATATTCATATCTTAAATATACACTTACTTACCAAGTAATTTAATAAATTATACATACTTTTATGTTTTCTAATAAAATAATGTTTTTTATTTAAAAAGAAATATTTTTTAAATATTGTTTATTGCAGATTTTAAATTTTTAAAGATTAATTCTTGTATTCAAATGTTAATGAATATGAATTTTTAAATAAAATAAGGAAGTGCGTATCAATTTATCAAAAATATAAGATTATTAAATGCTATTTATTAAAGTTATAAATATACGTAAATATTTATTTAAAAAATAAAAGAAAATCATTGTGTTTTGATAAAAATATAAAACACAGAAGAGACGAGTGTATTTAAAATAATAGTGAAATTTATAAGTATAAAAGTGGTGGAAGATGAAAAGAAAGGAAACATTAATAATATATCCTAACTTCTTATACACAACTTTTAATATGTTATTGGTAAAACTCAGGAAATAAGAATAATAGAAAGATTTGAAAAATCTTTATAGTTTTCAGTAAATATTAAATAGAATTAGTGGAACCCATTAGAATATATTAGAATATAAGTAAAATTCAGGAAATAAGAATTATAGAAAGATTTGCATAAACTTTATATTTTTCGGTAAACAAATCCAAATATTAGTGAGATTTACAAAATATTATAGATTTCAATTAATAGCAGAAAGTATTTTAAAAATTATATTACCAACATTTTTCATTGAAATATCTAATTAAAAGAGTAAAGATTATAAAAGTATATTAGCTAAATACATATTTTAATTTATAATATATGAAACTTTACTAGACGTGCATTTTGACTGTTTAGAAGATTTTAAAGCACGTTATCATTCGTTTATGTCTTAACCTACCCTAGTTGCTTAAGTTTTTAATACATATGGAATTGTTATTATTATATGGCACGGCTTTAATAGCAATAGAATGTATTACAAGATCTAAATTTTAATTGGTATTTTATTTGATTGTTGATATTTTAAAGATAATAAATATTTTTATTCATCAGGATTGATATAAGATTTAAATCTTAAATTTTATGAATTGAAAAGATTTTATAAGACTCAGATTTTAAACCACCTTTTATAATAAAGATAAAATTGAAAAGATTTTATAAGACTCAGATTTTAAACCACCTTTATAATAAAGATATCTACTTAAAGTAATTTGAATATTATTTACAATAAATATTTGATTTTGGGAGGAAATTTAATTAATGTCACAAAATATTCACATAGCTTATTATTATAACTACAAGAATGATTGAGATTACTGACGGTCATAAGTCGTCGGTAATGTATAAAATCTGTCGATAATTAGCATTTACCGACGGCTTATCGACGGTCAACATACCGTCGGTAAAAACGTTGTCGGTAAACTTTATCGATGGATCTTTCGTCCGTCGGTAATTATCAAAGTCGCGACCTGGTTCATCTTCTTCCTCTTCCTTCGTCGCTGTGTCAATTTGTTTTTTCATTTCCACGAACTCCGCCACCAAAACGGCATCACGCGAGTAACAAACTAATTTCCAAAGTATCAAACAACCAATTTATTTTCAATAGTTAAAATCAAAGGGAATCATAGAGAGTTTTTCTACAAATCTCAGATTTGTAAGAGAAATGTTCCTAATCCTAAAAATGTGGTAGAGAGAACTGTGGTAGAAGGCAGCGGTGGTGGAGAGAACGGTGGTAGAGGACAGCGGTGGTGGAGGGCAGCGGCGGGAGTGCAGCGACGGTGGAGAGCAACGGCGGTGGAGAGCAACGGCGGTGGAGAGCAGCAGTGGTGGAGAGCAGCGGTGGTGGAGAGCAGCGGTGGTGGAGGGCAGCGGCGGTGAAGGGCAGCGACGGTGAAGGGCAGCGGCAGTGGAGAGCAGTGACGGTGGAGAGCAACGATAGGAAGAAGTATTAGATTGAGATAAAGAGAAATGAGAGGAGAAGTGAGTGTTTTCCACATATATTGGCACTGGATGCGAAGCTGGTCTCGAAAAATTCCGCCTTTTTACCAACGGTCAGAGGCCTTTGGTAAATCAGTCGATAATGTCGTCCAGCGAAATAATGGGCGGGAAAATTCCCGCTCTTTTTACCGACGGCCCGAAGTCTTCGATAAATCCGTCAGTAATGTGCATGTCACTTACCGACGGCCAAAAGCCTTTGGTAAAGCCGTTGGTAATGTGCATGTCACTTACCCATGGCCAAAAACCTTCGGTAAATTCGTCGGTAATGTGCATGTCACTTACCGACGGCCTTACCGAAGGATTTTGACCGTCGATAAAAAAGATTAAAAACACCGTCGATAATTCCGTCGGAAATTAAGATATATCGACAGATATTGATCCGTCGGTAAAAATTCGTCGAAAATATTAATATTTTATAAAATAATCTAAGCATTTCACTCCATAAAAAATAACAACGAAGAATTTATTTAGTATTTAAATTACAACTTAAACATATAAGATAAGTATATATATTATATATATATATATATATATGAAAGAGAGAGTCAAAATTAAATCTTTAATATGTTTGATACGTAGTTCATACATCTTTATTTATATATCCTCTAGTACAATCATATCTACCAATGCACAAATGATACACGCAAGATAAATTATTAAAACAAAAATTTAACTTAAGAAAAATATAAACAAAATGAAATATTTTAACTAAAAATTATAAAAAAAATAATTTTATCAAATACAAACATTTAAAAACCATATAGACCTCATAAGTCTATATTTAAAAGTATATTCAACAAATTAAATGTCAATTATACTCTTATTACATGTCTTGTTAGAGACTAACATCAAATTCAATTGAAGAGAAAAATTAACATATGACTTAAAAATAATAAATCATGATAAGTTTATTATAAATTAAGTCACAAGTGGATTATCAATTATTTTTAACAACCCTTGAAACGATGTTACTTCCTGAGAGATCATAAAATTTCATCTAGTTCCCAGGATTTTTAAAACCCCTATTACTTTTGGAGGTTTTTTAAACTCAAACTACTTCCGGGAATTTTAAATCCCTCAAATGTCAATAATTAATTTTCAATAATTATTCTTGGGGTTTCAAACTCCCAGTAATATTTCATTTGCTATGTTTTTTTTTCATAAATCCTAAAACAAATGAAAGTTTATAAAAGTCCAAGATTTTAAAATTTTAACATTTATAATTAGCATGTAACATACTTATAAAATGAACATAAACAACAACTTCATCAAGTATCGTTACAAGATCAAATAATGTAAACAAAAATGTAGACCACACATGTCCCAAGTTTACATATTAGCTATAAAGAAATTGAAATAATTTATTCATAGTTTGGCAGCCTAATTATTTTTCTATGTTTAGCTTTGTCACTATGGAAACCTTGGTTCATGATTAAAAGCAAAAGTGGACCTGCAACATTGAGCCACCATCAGTATTTGTGAAAATGGTTGCTATATACAGCCATGTCTTCTATGCATTATTCAGAAATTTGAAGAACACGTTGAACCATAAAGCTTCCTTTTATGTCTAAGTATCACATATATAGGTACAAGAAGTGCAATATATTGCCTGCATCAAATGTTGAATGAGTATTAAAGTCCTATTAAGGCTCTTACCAATGTATTTCAAATAACCAAACATTACACGATATACGATGGAAAAGAAGGATAGCAGCATCATCTAAAATTGGAATGACAAAGAATACCCAATTTGTGATTCCTGGAAACCAGAAAAGGGAAGAAAGAAAGCAAACTGCAAGGTATTCATGCATGCAACCAAAAAAGTAATGTATGAGCTACTTTGACTTAAACTCCCACCTCCTGAGTTAGTTAAAGGATGCACTTTGCTACATTTTGAATTATCTGTATTTGCATTTTCACAGAATTTAGATTTTGCTTTCAAAAACAGTATCAGATTCAAAGCATATTAAAACAATTCTTTATTAATCAAAAACTCAAATAACATTCTTATTCAATTTCAAACAATCAAATATACATAATCTCTACATGAAAATCAAGATTTTATTCACAAGTCATTTTCACATTCAAACGATCAATTATAAGGTTCTATAGAAAACATTACAAATTCTCTTACATGTAATTTCTTGTTCTAAAAAAGTTTCAACTCAAGCTAGATTATCACTCAAAATTTAAACATCTAGAGCATAGTGCTAAGAAAGTTTGATACTCATAATTTTGATTAGGTGGTTAAAACAAATAAGACACAGCTCAAACAATAAATTGTGAAAGACGCAAGTGTTTCATATGATGTTGAACTATGTAGTCTTATTTCTATGTTCAATAAACATTTACATGCTTATACAATATGCACATAAATTCTAAGTAAATGTTGCATTTAGGGATAACAAAAATACTTATATGTATACGCGGACAAAATATAACAAAAATACTTATATGTATACGCGACAAAATATTTCTTAAAGAAATGAAGTTTTTAACGCACGCATAAAACACATTAAATTCATATTCTACGTCAAAGCTAATTTAATGAAGTCATTTAAGTAAGTCTAAAGCTAACCCAACAATAAAAAAAAGTATTTATAATGACTTTTTTCTCTCACAATCCTTTATAAACCCATCTTTTAAGAAGAGCAATAGAGCTAAATTTAAAAATAATGTTGAATTGATGAAAAAATATTTTTTAGCTCGAAAGCATTGTAAATAACATTATTTGTGTTCATTTTAGCAAACTAATGTAGAATGTCCACCCTTGTAAACATAAAAAGACTCAATCCTTTTTTAGTGAGAAAATCCTACAATTTGTTAACCATAAAGATATTTTATTTGTTTATATCCAAGAGTGGTTTGTTGTTAAATAATGTTCGTGTTAAGCTTAGAATGTCTTGTTATCTAAATAATACTCAAATAGTGTTAGCTAGGAGTGACTACAATTCAAAATAAAACTTGAGGTTTTTAGTCAAAAGTGACTAAGTGTTAAAGAAGACTTAGTCAGGTTAGCCAAGCGTAGTTACGACCCAAAAGAATACTCATACATGATTAGCCAAGAGTGACTACAATTTAAAAGAATATTTGTTTGTACTTCATAATAGTATTGAAATCACAGAAAAACACTAGAAATAGAGGGTTTGAATAGTGTTTTCAAATTCTTCAACATAGCGTCTAATAAATAAATGAGAATTAGTAGCGAGGGACATTTTTAGACGTTGGATTGTATAGGGATTGTTTAGAAGGATTTCACAAGAATAATTGTATATAGCGTTTAAATTAGTAATAAAAAGAAGTGTGAGTTTCAAAAAGAATACTTTAAGCATCTTACATCTGAATAAAAATGTGCTTATTCACATGTTGTAATTCACATACTCAATGACTAGTGAAAAATAGAAAAGTAGATAGTTTAACCAACTTGTTCAGACGTTGTCTTTTTATAATTAAAGCAAAAAGGTATTTAAAGGAATAACTTATTATATAGACACAAGGTTTGTATACTGATTCACTCCAACTAAGCTACGTGCAGCCTCTCTCCCAAGAACTCTTGAGGGGTTCCATTTATCGTTTTCAAAGATTACACATGAGTTTAACCTGCTCTTGGTTATGCAATATTATTCACCACTAGACGTTTGGTATCAACCTAATACGTTGTCTATTTGAATTTCACCACTCTTAGTTTCCTAGACAACTCTCTAGTTAATTTTAACCCATTTTTGGTTGTGTAGTATTATTCATCACTCCTAGCATCCCTAGACGTCTAATATCTACCTAATACGTTGTCTAGTTGATTATTCCAGTCACTCCAGACACCTAGACGTCTGATATCAACCTGATACGCTGTCTAGTTGAGTATTCACATAATTATTGACACCTAGACGTCTGATATCAACTTGATATGTTGTCTACTTGAGTATCCTCACTTTGGGTTACAAGTGTTTTAGTTTTCTCCAAAACATACAACAAATCCACTACGGGATATTACAAGGTACAGATGTTTAACTCTCCATGAGAGGATATGGTTACAATTACAATGTAACACTTGTAAAGTTACAAACTTAATTAAACTCTCCTAGAGAGGATAAATCTAATGAAGTGTAGTCTTGTAATTTAGAGGTTGCTTCCTTTGCTGAAGAGCATCAGACGATGTAAACTTGATGAGTAACATCATTGATGATCAATTTTCATGCTTATGTTTGCTCTTTATCTCTTAACTTCAGTGAGGTTGAATCTTCTTGAATGGAGAAGCTTCAGATGATATGCACGTGAAAAACAGTAGGACAAGTACTTGCACATTCTCTTTTCTCTTCTCATTGATGAAATTGTTCTTCTTTGATCAAAGAACTATAGACTATGTTAGCTTAGAGGAGTAGTTATATTGAATATTCAATAAATTTTCGAATGATTTCTCCTTATCTTCCTCATTCTTTATGGATGGAAGAACTTTAGATAATGTGTATAGGCTTGGTAAGCAATGGAGTGAATATTCAATTTATGCTCTCTTTCTTTTCTTCTCTTCCTTTAATGTTCTCTCAACTTCATTTCTTAATTTCATTTCAACCTCAACTTTTTCAACCTCATTTTTTTCTCTCTTTTCTTCATCCCATCTTAGGCATCATGATCATTTCTTCTCTTTTTCTATTTTTATTGCTTTGTTAGTCTTTTTCTCTTCTTCGGATCTTCTTTATATAGCCTTTTGAAGAGATGACCGTTGGACATGGAATTGACCTTAGTGTAGGCTTCTTTAGTACATTTTCGTAGATGGTCACACTCACTTGTCTTGTCATGCAAAGGTACAATATTTGATCATATCTTTATTAAACCGCGACTTATATGTCATGTCGAGTAGTTACTTAGATCATCTTCATAACATTCATTTCTTCTCCCAACGTGTTTATCCACGTTTGTAGTTGCTCTGATTAATCCATTGTGTAATTTTGATATGCATATTAAACAAGGACAAGGTATACAAGTAAATAATACTTTTACCATACATGCATTAAATGACATTAAATGTTTTGATTGTTTATGAACGTTATCTTACATTATATGCTCAAAACATCCTGTCATGCATCATGTCAATAAATATATCAATTGATCACAACATTCAGATAATATTAGACAATATAAGGTATATTGTTATTTGTTGTGAAGAATTATACACTTATAGATGAAAAGTAATTGATACATAAGGATTGATGCGCTTTTCATCCTACAATGTTATTTGCAAGACACTTTCCATTGATTACAAGTTTGAGATCATGTCTTTATTGATCAGAGCTAATATCCCTTAAACGATGTTTTTGCCTTAGCTTTTTCTCCTCTTGTGGCACTGATTAATTTTGAGACATCAACCTCTAGTATTATATATTTTCTTAAGAGTGAAGTGTCATCCTTTAGACTTAAGGTATATCCCTTTGTTTTGCGCATTGGTCCTTTAGAAGGTACCCATTATAATGTTTCACTTGATAGATTTTTGCGTTCAATGCTTTACCAGATTTACTCAGACACTTTTATACTCATCACTTTGTGAATGTGTGTGTGTATATATATATATATATATATATATATATATATATATATATATATATATATCTTTAAATACAGTGTCTTGATAAGTGTACGTAGGGTTTTCCTACTCATTAGATGCTTCTTCTCAAGAATACATCAAGCATTTTAGCTTATTTCTTTCGTTATTTTAATGTTTAAACATCTTGTGTAGCCTTAGATATAACCTTTGATTTTTATTTTAATTTGGCTTGGCGCTTAAATGCTTATAATCTTTAGACATTTTTTCTTTCTGACTTCTTTTTTCAGTTAGATGGTCCATTTGATGGATGCCTAGATGATTCTATGTTGTCCATTTTCTAGTGTTCAAACATTCACTCTCTTATGACCATTAGAGATTGAAATTTTATTCTTTTTATTATTTGTGTGATATATCTATGTCCTTTCCCTTTTTTCTAGACATTTAATGTTGTTGTTAAACTTTAAAACTAGAGATGTTCTAGACGATCCAATCTCTCTCTAGACGATCTTGTCTCAACAAGTATTCTATCTTGTAGAACTTAACTAGTTGGTTAAGAATTGAATGAATTTTACACTCACTAGTTCAAAAACAGTGTATAACGTCACACGTTCAACACTTAACCACTGAATAACCAACGTTAAAAATGACCGGTGACATTTTTGTAAATAAATGCAATTGTTAGACGCAGTTTAGAATTGTAATTCGACGTCAATTTGTTATATTGGATAAATTTTGCAAAAATGTTTGGCGCAAAGGTGAAAATGTATTTACGTATGACGTCGAATTCCCTAGAATTAGATGTCAAAAGGATATAAAATGTTGAAAATTCATTCACTTTATCTTAGCGCGCGATACCCTCTTCTCTGCTCAAACTTTTCTGGAACAAAGTTTGACGACCATCACATGTAATCTTTCTTTCATTTGTTACAAATGCATGTTAATTAACTACTTTATGTATGATTTTCGTTTGTTTTAACCGATTATTTTCGTGTTCTTGTCCTTCATAGGTGCATTCTGCTTTCTCTCTCACTGGTGGCAATATTTTATTTTGACGAACCCACTTTTGAAGGTTAGTTTCGTTTTCGTTTTGAAAAACTTATTTGTTGAACTTGTTTTTTTTTTAACTTCTTTGTTGTTTTTGTTTGGTTGAACCTGTTTGTTGTTGTTGTTTGATTGAACTTATTTGTTGTTTGTTATTGTTTGTTGTTGATACTACACATTCAAAGTTCATGCTTTATAAAATATCAAAAACTGAAATTTGTTGTTTTCCTATTTTTCAGGTCTCGTTGAGTTGTAAAAAAGGATTACAATTAATTAAAAAAAATTGATTAACGTCGAATATTGACAAAATTTGACGTTAGTTTGATTAACGTCGAATTGTTCTATGTTCGACATCAATTTAACATCTCCCGATATGATGTCGACTTCTAAAGGACGTCTAAAGGGTGATGTTAAAGGCTTTTTCTGCACTAGTGTAAGTTAGTTTTGGTGTAAAAATGAGAGCATTGATAGGTGAATTTGAGAAATAATGATCTAGAAGGAGGTATGGTAAGTTAATAACTTTTGTGTGACTATTTGAGACTTGGTTGTGTGGTGATTTAGAAGTGTGTAATAGACAGTAAGAGGTGGCTTGAAGTGAATTTTTGTGCATTTTAGGGGTGTTCGAGAGTGAGATTTTAAATTGAAAGACCTGAAGAGATTTGGATTGTTTGAGGTTTGCCTTTGAGTCAATTGTGACTTGTTCAAACCCCTAAGTGACTTGTTCAGACCCCTAAGTCACTTGTTTATAAGCTAAAATTGTTAGATTTGAATCGTGGTCTTTACAAGTGGTGTTTTGAGTGTTTTAAGTTTGAATCTGGTTGTAAATCATGTTGATAAGTAGTTTAAGTTGGTTTATACACTTTTGGTTAGGTCCATTTTAGTTTAGGATTCAATCTAGGAGTAATAGAATTTGGTAAAAGTATTTAGGATAGGTCATGAGGATTTTAGGAGTGTAGATTTTAGTGTTGCAAAATTATGCAGCGAGGCTAGGCGAGCAAGAATGGCTCACTAGACAAGTTTATGGGAGTTCTATTAGTGAGTTCCAATGGTTAGGCGAGCCAGCTCGCTAGGCTTATGCCCCTTATTGTTTTGCCTCTTGCTGGGCGAGCAAAGGCTACTTGATGGGCAAGCTTTAGGTGTTTTTGGCAGTAAGTTTTAGGGGTTGGGCGAGCTCCCTCACTTGACTGAGGAGGCTTCCTGTTTGGGCTCTCGCTAGGCGAGTAGGCTATTTTCGCTAAGCAAGTGATTTGGGGTTATTTGGTTGTTTTATTTTTTATTTCTCTTATGTGTTTGGATTTATATGCTGTGATGATTTATCTGATACTCAGTAATATGGTTTGGAACATATGATTGAATGAATGTGAGGTTTATAAGAGTTTTAAGGAGAATTCTTAATGGTTGTATCACAGTGTTGTTGGTATTAATGTAGGGAGCTTAATCTTAAGGGTTATCCTGACACTCTAATGATCATACATTCTCAAGTAGAGAGGGGTGACACATGTGGTGAGAGTAGTAGGAGGTATTAGTCTAGGGACTTTACCTTGGCCTAAGGCGTTGTTTAACGGACTAACCTTTTGTGGTAGCTTGGAGTGGATCAATTGTTTCACCACTACAAGTGTTTGATCCGTCATAGCTCGACATTCATATTATATTCGGATAATCAAGTCTAAGTTTATTGCATGATTTTAGGATGTTCGATTACTTGGCTTGAAATGTGATCTATGTTGAAATCTTAAATATTCTTTGACATTTCTGTTTACACTAGCTTACCTTGTTTTTGTGTGTTCTTTGTTCGGTTATCTTTATGTACTTGTTTAGGCAATGATCATTTTAGTGAGTGATTAGAGAAAGATGATGTGACGGTGAAGCAAGTGTTAGGTGAAGTTGATTTAGAGGCGTAGTAACTTTAGTGTTTATATGCTTATCAATTATGTTTTAACTTTGGTGGTTTCACATACATATTATTGTGTTTTTTTTAGCTTAGTGTTTTATATATAAAATTTGTTTTTATAGTTATGTTAGATGACTATAAATTAACTTTATATTTGTGTTTTTATTAGTGATGTGATTATTCCTTTATAGTATTAATTCTATTTAAAAATGAGATGTTACAATTTTTGTTTGAGGTAAAAGTTCTCACTTATTTAAAAATTAAAAAACAAATTTAATCAATTTCACAAAACTAGTACAACTCAAAATTGTTCATTATAAACCTTACACTTACTTTTAAATATTAAGTTGAAGTTATTTTTTTAATTAAACTTATATATACCCACGTAAACAAAAAAATTGTTACCCAATAAACAAAATGATCATTCAAAAAATCTTATACCATATTAAAAAACATAAAACGACATAGCAACGAACTTTCTTTAAGCATTTCAAAGAATACCTTATACGTATTTTGCAAAATATAACTAATACAATTCAGTACAGCTATACCAACCAAAATTGTGTTTAAAATCAAGGCCAACTCTACATCATCCATTTAAATCCAACCATGCCATATAAAGTCTCAAAATTTTAAACTCACTGTTATGTTCCTAGCCAACAACAACACCTACTTGAAAAATTCTAACTTGAAAGTCCTACAAACAAAATACATCATTATAACATAAATTAACCAAAATGCAATGATTTTGTTTGGATTTTACGGAGCATTCCGAAATCTACGTATGCAAAATGCTAAAAACAACTAAAGATTTGATAACAAAATTATATTTGGTTTAGTTTTCTATCTTTTTATCGCTAGATAAAAGTGTAAAATATGAGATTATTTAAAAAATAAAAAATAAAATAACTTAAAAAAAAGTACGAACTTAGAGAAAAATAACGTATGAAAACAAATATTTCGAAAAGTAGTATCATAATTAGTTGTATGAATAATTTATCCCAACATTAATAATTTTTTTTATCAAATTCTTTATAATTGAATTTCCATCCTTCAAATGAATCCTAAAGATTATTAGAATATTTTTTTCACCGGCCAAATTCAAATAAACTTACTATTTTACTAATTTATCTAGCTAATATTCATGATGCTAGAATTATTATTATGAATGCAAATAATTATATTTGATTCCTAAATTTATAAATAAATAAAATCTTCATTTAGGATACGTACAATGACGGTATTCAATATATGATCATTAAATTGTAATATTTAAATATAAACTTATATTGTAAGCACCAACACCAAAATTTTCTTTCAAAAGAAATATTTTCAAAAACTTATTATGATAAGGAGTAATAAAAATGTATACACCAATATATTCAAAAACTAAAAATAGCATAATCCTGCTAAAATAAAATATTTCATCACTAAAATAAAATATTTTATCATAAATATTCAGAAAACAATTTATATAAAGTATATATTATATCAGTACAATCGTTTAAAAGATAAAGCTATAATGATATAAGAGATGTACATTTTCAAAAGTTACTATATTATAATTATACCTAACATGATATAATATTGTCTCATGACTTAAACATTTAGCTCATCATCCACAAGAGGTGTTTCTACATGTGCATCTTCAGTTGCTTACCTTTTCAATACAAAAAAAGAAGTCAACACAACAACCACAAAATACACAAGAATGTAAGCTAGTTGGAAAAAGACATATCATACATTTGTAATATAACATGTCATTTAACTATCATACAAAAACATACATACAACTAAACTCTTTTAGAACTCAAGTTATCCGGATACGTGCTCTTAAGTCAGACTAGTGAAACCAAGCATTTCGGGTCATAAAATACTACTCTATTGAGCTTACACACACAAGGTTAGTCCTTGTCACGATCATAAAAACTTTAGGATCTTCTGTGACTCTCACCACTTAATCATTCTCTTCTACATGAATATGAAGATTAATAGAGTTTAGGACAATTACACAAAAATTGAAACAATTCTCACCTCAAGGCACATCCTAGTGAAACACACATTCAATGAGTTTTCCTCCCTGGAAATACCCTACAACTCCTTCAATCATGCCTTTGTTCACTTTACAAACCAAATAGAGTATTAAAACCACAATTGGTATCATAACATTAAAGAAAATAACCACCAAAAGATACATAACAAATGGCGTTAAGCGATATTAGAGGCGTCCTTGTGTTGGTGCTCAAGGGACCTAGCACTCAACAACAAAACCCCTAAAACACCTCTAGGTAAATTTTAAATATTGGTGCTCAAGAGCATAGGGTGGCACCCAGCGGTTCAAAGTCAGTGACCTCACTAACTTTGGTGTTGCCCAAAGTAGCATAGGTCCGCCCAAGGAAAACCAAGTCAAAGAGCCACTATCAAAGTGTCACTCAACGACATCATCTTACGCTCAACACCCTAGGGCGAAATGGCTACAGACCTTGAAATTTTGAAGTTGACGCCCAATGCCCCTCCACTGGCGCTCAACGCCATATCAAACACCAGAAAAATGAATGAGAATTATCTAGCTTGATCAATTACCTCTAATTGGTACATCTACTTCTTTCTTTAATTCAAATAGCTAAAAACTAGTCTTTAGTTGATACTAATCAAGATAATTTCTCATTTTAGAATATTCTCATTCAATTTCCATGTCAAACCATAATTCATTATATTCCAAAACACATACTACAACATTTATTCAACACAAATCATTATCTTTACAACAATTAACACAGTTTCAACAATTTATACATTAGATTTGTCACACCATCCACATGTAATGTAAATATCAACATATAGGCACAATCATAATAATAAACTAGCTTTCCTTGCTTCTTTAACAACTCTAATATTTCTAAATACCATGAATCTTTTAGTTCTACAAGATGCTCTATCTACATAGAAACATCACAATAATGATCATATCATACTATTATGATCATTGACCAATAAAGAACCTTATTGATGGCATAAATGACACATGCAACCAAAATAGGACTGCATGCAAAGACAAAACAGATTAGACCAAAATAGGACTACATGAACGGAAAAACTAATCAATCCAAATTGAAGAGGTCGTCAAAAGTATCACTTCAATGATTTCAGATCTTCAAAGAAATAAACATAGAAGGAAAACTTCTATAGAAAAATGAGAGAACTATAAAAAAGTGATTTCTTAAGAGATTGTGTGTTTTAAAATAATAAAACTTATTTATAAAAAATTTATATATACTAGATCTTTTTAATATTGAAATAATCTAATCTTACTATTTTTAAATGGCAATTCTAAAATATCATTTTCTATATGTTTAGAATGATAATTTCTTTTCAAACTTGAAATAGTTTTAAAAGATTTGTAAGATAGTTAATTTATTTATAACAAATTAATAATATGGATTGACTTTTATATAGTTTCTATTTGGTTTAAATATTTTTATCTTTTTATTTATTAATAATTTTTTAGTTTTTATTACTTTAAAAAAATAGCTATAAAATTAGAAGTATTTGTTACTGTATAATTTTTTTTTTATTTTGATGAAAATGATAAGTATTCTTATTATATAATTATAGCATTAAAAATTAGTAAAACATATTTTTATAATTATTTTCTGTGTATATAACTTCTTATATTCTTGTCAGTAACATTTTTTTAATTATATTATTTATTATTATACCAAAAGTAAATACAAATGTATCATAGTTTTCAAGAATAATTTATACTTTATATAAATAGAGTTGTGTTTTATGACTACTCTCTCCACTACTTCCACTACTTTTTCTTTCTAGTCTTATAAATATAATTATTTATAGTGATGGTGTTAGTACAATTTTTTTTCCATCATTTTACTCTTTAAACATAATGAATTTTATTAATTTAATGGTATGCATTAAATTATTCATCATAAATATTGATTATTTGTAGTGAGAAATTAAAAATATTATAAAATTAATAAAATATAAGTATGATATTTATATGTATGAATATTTATAAATTTAATAACAATTTTTTATTGTAATAATTACAGCTTTTTATTATGGTAAAAAATAGCACACATATAGACATATGTGTGCATGTAATTTATAAGTATTTTTTAATTTACTATAATTCTGAAATTAATATAATTTAACTATAGATTGTTGCTCACGTGTAACCTATATTGAAATACTGGTGTGCATGTTAGACGAGTGTAACATCTCACAGGTAATGTATTTATGTCTTCATTTGACACTTCTTCATGAACAGTCAAGTTTTTTAGTGTTCATCTGTCACGTGCTCTGCACGAGTCACCAATGTTACTTTGAGCTTAATTCTTTTGTACCTGTCCACTCTACTTCCAAAGTTACTAAAAAATTTATTTCACTTTATAAGGAAGGAATATTAGAAAAAATTTAGGTTACTTCGTCTCAAAGTAAAAACAAACAGGAAAATAAATTTAATTCTTAATAAGTAATATTATATTAGTTTGTTGACAAAATAAACATCCTCTCCTTTATTAAACATGCCATATTATTATTGTATGTACGCATTTTTATGATAATAAAATAAAAAATATAATTAAAAATTCATTATAATAATAAACATGCCATAGTACACACACATTATATTTTTAATTAAAAATATAATTAAAAATTCATTAAAAAATATAATTTAGGTTACTAACAATTCATCCAGTGCTAAGAGAGCTCATTTTTCCTTGAGAGACTTTATCAATCAATTGTTAAGTTCAAAAATAAGCTTTTTGAAGATAATTTTATAAAAATGAACAATTAAAACATTAATAGAAAGTTTGCTATAGTAAAATACCATGATAGTGACCAACTAACTGAAACTCCCAATTGAAAAAGAATAAAAAAATGCTGAATTTGGTCGTAAACTATAATCAAACATAGTTAACTTATGCTATAATACAAATATTTAAAAAATGTGGACAAACAAATGGTAATATGTTTCCCCTAATATCTTAAATTTAAATAAAGTAAAATTGTTATGGTTACTTTTTTAATAGTATAAGGGTTAGATGTTATTTATTAAAAATATAAAGAGATAAATATTACTTACTAAAAACCTAACAGTAAATATATGTTTAAAAGTTAAATGGTATGAGTCCTATTTTACTTTACTTAAAACCACAAAGAGAGATACCATTAATTATATGAAGAAAGGGAATAGCCGAAAGAAATAAGTGAACTTTCCAAAAGAAAAAGTAAGGGTGAGTATGTTCCATTGGAATCTTTTCACTCAACATTCACCAATTACATATGTATAATATAATTATTTTTGGCTTTAAAAATAAGTAAAAAATTATAAATATAAGTTTATATGATGCAAGTAGTATTTAGAATTATTAAATGTATAGTATAAGTATATTTAAATTCGTCATCAAATCCATAATAATAATTCAAAAATGAAAACTAAGAATAACAATATTGATAAATAAGATAAATTTTATTTTAAATTATAAGAGACTAAATAAAATATTTAATTCATTTTGATCCATTAAAAATATTATCCATCCTTATCCATTTCATAAAATTCAATCAAAATCATCCTGAAAACTAAATTTCTTGAAAAGATATCCAATGCATCCATAGAAATAAAAGTTTAAAACAGTTTCAAAAATAAAATTTGTGAAAATATTAAAATATATTTTGAGTAGGTCAAACGAGATTAAATCAAAAGAATCAATCTAAATTATAAGCATCTACTGTCCTCATTACATAGATAATTATACAAAAAGTGTATTTAAATAAAGTAAAAGTGGGTAGAAAAAGATAGGTTTAATGTCTCGGTAGGTCCCTATTTTCGGCGTGAATCTCAAATAGGTCCCTTTTCTTTTCGGCGTCTCAATTGGGTCCCCATTTTTGTAAAATTGTAACAATTAGGGGTCTGCCGTCAAATTGGACAAACGGCCGTTTAATTGTTTCTTACATGTCAAATGGGAATCATGCCACGTGTGATTATTGAAAACACTGTTCATGCCACGTAACAAACAATTAAACGGCCGTTTGTTCAATTTGACGGCAGACCCCTAATTGTTACAATTTTACAAAAATGGGGACCCAATTGAGACGCCGAAAAGAAAAGGGACCTATTTGAGATTCACGCCGAAAATAGGGACCTACCGAGACATTAAACCAAAAAGATACAAACATAAAACTGAAGATAAAACTAAAAATAAAGAAAAAAAATTAAGAGATGAAATAAACCATAAAATATTAATATAAAAATAAAGATAAGAAGATAAAGGAAAAATAAAATAAACTTTCAATTGAGTTATTGTTGTTAAAACTATGTGATGTGATAAACTATGATATGAAGATGTTAGGTTTAGTTTTACAAAATGAAAATTACTTAAATATAAACTTGCCTTACTAAATTTATACCATCGGTTCATTGAATTATTCAATTTGTAATCCTTTAAGTAAATAAAACTAAGTTAATTTATTATATTCTTAATATTTTATAATATATATTTAATCAATCATTAATAAAGGTCTATATGAATAAAATCAATTTATTTCAAATATTAATTTTAGTTAGGTGTTCTTTTGAACATTCATGGTTTAAAACCATTTTTTTAATGTGAATCAAATCTTAATCAAACAAACTTGAGAGAAAATATAAGTCAATTTTTTTCCTTGTACAATCCTTAATCACAACATGGACCTTGTATAATTTTATATTACTTTTGGAATCTTGCTTAGTCTCAAATATTCATTTGTAATAAATAGGTTTGACACCTTTTAGTAACATAACAAGTTTCCAAGTCTCTTATGAACTTATATTTTTCATTCATTACTTCAATATACTTTTCTAAGTTGAAATCTTGCATGATTTAATTATCTTCCATAATCTCATTATTTTTTTCATGTTCTTAGAGAAATACCACATAATAATATAGAATAATACTTTTTCTTTTTCTCGTGGATCTCCACGAAGGTACTAGTTCATGAAGCACATGTTCTTAAGGATCTTGAGGATCTTAAGTTTGTTCTTCATGAACGACCAAGTTTTCTTGAATGGTAATATTTTGTAGAGGTTCTGAACTTGTTTTATCAAAAGAGACTCTATAAATTAGTTATGAAATTGTCACCGATTCTTCCTTTAATACAAAATCTCTAATCTTGTTATTCCTTCCAAATTCAATATCCTTAAAGAACATAGTTGTTCTCGTCTCAAAAGTGAGAGAGTCATCATCATAGTTTATTAAGAAAAACTATTAAAAAACTTAAAATAAAAATAGTTTGTGAAACTAAGTCGAGTTCAAGATTTGGTTACGCATAACAAAAGTATTAGCATTTACAACATTTATTCAAAAACGGTTTTCCTTGATTAAATGTTTAACATTAATGTAATTTTTAAAATACCTATTTTTCCTCAAAAATTAAACAAAATAGACAAATACAAATTAATAAAGAAAATATTTTTGAATTTCTTTTTTGGATTCCACAATGACCTTAGTCCTGTATATTTTCATTTACATATGAGAAATGAGGGTTACACAATCCTTTTAAAACTATTTGAAAAATATTTTCAAAACTTTTGATTGAAAAGTGAATCCGACAATTGTTTTTATATGATTGAACTTGTTTTTATATATGTTCATTCACATTAAGAAACTAGTAATCACACAGTTCACTATAACAAATAAAATTTGGCTAACATGGTTGTTACCACAACAATTTAATCAAAATCATATTGTCATAAAAGATAAATTTGTTAATTTATATAAAAAAATACGTCAAAATTCATATCTAAAATATTTTTTTTATTGATTGATACTGTAAAATTTTTTAAGCCTGGATGAAATTGAACTCTTATTACAATTTGAATTAAAATTTTATGATGATATAAAAATATGCTTTGTTTTGGTAGAATTTTATAAGTAATCATTAAAAGGGACAATTTAAGATACGTTTGTTTTCACTTTTAAAAACTTGTAGGTGTTACCTAGGTTCTTAATATACTTATAATTAGATTATGACATTACACCACCATGAAGTAACCTAATTTACTGCTATTATGAATTATGGAGTGTACAATAAAAAAATGTTTTCAGACTACACAATTTAAAATTATATTTTTTCTTAAAAATATATTTTCGGATTGCATGTAGAAGTAAAAAACAACTTTTTGATTGTACAATATAAAAGTTAAAAATGACTTCTAGATTATATGGTCACATTTTCGAATTACGTAATCTAGAAGTCACATATGAATTTCAAACCATGCAATACGGAAATAAAAAATAACTTCCATACTTTGAAGTTGGTTAAGAAAATGACTTTCATACTTTGAAGTGTGGTTAAGAAAGCAATAACTTTCAAATTGCAAAACTTAAAAGACATTTCTGGCTTTCGAATTGCTATTTTTGCTTTCACATTGTCCGATCCAAAAGTCTTTATATATATATATATATATATATATATATATATATATATATATATATATATATATATATCCAAATTATGTGATATGTAAATATTTTTTATATTTTTGACTTCTAGATTGTAAAATATAAAATTATTTGATTTTTGAATAATTTAAAAATAGTTTTTAATTTTCAGATTATACAATTAAAAAACGCGAAATGGAAATGTTTATATCCATGGACAAAATATTATGGATGTAGGAAGAATTTGCCTTCTTAAATTTAAGCATTCAGGCAATGAAGATACTAAGTTTTAAAATTGCAGCCAGTTCTTCCTACACCCCGTACTTTTGTCCTACATCCTACAAATATGAAAATTACCATTATTATCTTCATAAATTGTACAATCCAAAAATAAAAATTGAATTCCAAAATGTATAATCTAGTAAGCTTTCAAATTAAATAAACCAAAAATAAAAATTACTTCCAAATTGGACAATCTGAAAACCAAAACTGAATTCCAAGTTCTATAATCCAACTTGCATAATCCGAAGATTATTTGACTTCCAAATTACACAATATGAAACTTATCGGTCTTCTAATTACACAATCTAAAATAAGTTTTAAATAATCTCTAGTTTACCCACTTTTTTTGTATATTATACATGGTTTTATCTACCTAATTTTTTTTAGGTGACCAGAAGATAATGTATGTGAAAGTTATCAGTAATGAGATAACTCTGGAGTGGTGTTAATAGAAAGAATTGTTTAAGTACATTTCCTTTAATGTTTTAGATATTTCCTCTAATTTGGAATACAATTATGTTTTAGATAAAACTTTATTATGTAACTTATAAGTAATATTGTAATACATAGATTATTTCTATGTTATGTTTGTCTAATATCAAATTTATAATATAAAATGATTTTACTAATCTGAGGTGTTAATTACTATTATCCTCTAAATTGCACAATTTATAAATCATTGTTGGCTTTTAAATCACACAATACAAAAGTCTTCTTTTGTTTTTATTTAGGTTGTGTAATTTAGATCTCTATTTTTAAGAAAAAAAATCTTAATTTGTGACTATGAAAAGGAACCTGGTATAAGGCATAGCAGAAGTCATATACAAGCGAACGTATCAACAACATAATCACAACACGGCTACTCTTCAAAAATCTATCATAAACCTACGAAGTAATATCCACCGGCATCAACAGTTTCTAGGCATGTTAACCAAGGATTGTCTGGACTGAATGAGAATTTGAATACATGCACGGTTTCATGTCCTCTTAATCTTCGAAAATGTTCCTGTTTCAGAGAAGTAGGTGCTTTGAGTTCCGCTACCAAGTTGATGTGCATGAGCCTGTGGATTTGTCAGCTCAATCCCCTGAAAAATAATATAAGTAACCAATATTAATGCAAAACTTAAAAGAAAGAAAAAGTAACTGGTTATTGTGCTAAAAGTTCTATCAAAATCAAGTATTCCATTGTCAATATAAATATCAGTTAAATTATTGATATGAACTAACTCATAAGAAAGAACACGTGCATATGCGCTATCCGCCGATATAAATCCTGCGAGATACGTTGTGGCCAAAAATGTAGTACCAAGGTCCAAAATCTCAAGTTATGGCACAAGAGATGTGAATTGTTGACGTTGAAAATTATTTTGAATGATCTTAAAGTGAAACGTAAGGAACCTATGATTCTTTTCTGAAAATAAATCAGCTATTAATATTGCTCATAATCCAATTCAACAAAACAGGATAACATAAACATAGATAGACCAACACTTCAATGAAAAATTACATGCCTTACATCTACTTTCTATATCCCATAAGGACTTCACCTTGTAGATTTGTTTGCAAAGGACTTTCCATAGAACAGTTTCCTGATCTTACATGCTTACATGCAAGGAGAGAATAATAAATATTCATTCCCAGTGAGTGTTGAGTTACAAGGGGATACTATCAATTATTGCAACTATTACCAATAAAATATTTTAGGTATACAAAGAGTTATTACTTATTATTGCAATTATTTCTAGGGTAGTAGAGTTTTAAATAATGTATCCTCTTGCACTAGTTTACAATCAAGAAATTGAATCAGATTTCCTCCTCAATCGTTCAAGTATGTTCAACTTATTATATTAATAGTGAATCTTACTATTCCCAATACATTTTGGTTTGCAATTTGGAAAATTGGCTTTCCAATTCACAATTAGTATCCTAATTCAACTACCTTGGTCAGTCCCAAAAACACTAGTGTTAGTGAGATAGCAAGATGATCACTATTCCAAGCACTATGGATAGATACAAGCTATTTAAAATGCTAAACAATGTTTTCATTCACAGCTTCCCACAACCCATTGAGGAGAAATTCACTAATTTTGGAGTGATAGCAGGATGACTGCTACTCCAAAGACTATAGGTACAGCCTAAATAATTTAAATGCTAAACAATGTTTCCAGTTACAACTTGTCATAACAATTCTGTGCAAAATTCACTACTTTTGCACTAGTTAGGTACTAGAGAGCAGGAGAAAACATACAAAAACAACAAAAAGATGACCAAACCTGCACTGGTGTGAATGCAAGACTTGATGTCAAACCAGATGTAGCACCACTGCTACCATAATTCTTTTCCTTGAATCTGACAAATGAAAAGTAGTCCACCAGAATTGTCATCGTGGTCAGTTAGATAAATAAGGTATTAGAGATATGGATGGTAATTTATCATCTAGCAACAAAATCAGAATATCAAGTAACTAGAACATAATATAGAACTCAAGCAATGAGAAGCACTTACCTTTTTGCAACTTTTGCAGCAAGTTTGCTTTGAGCAACAGACACACGCAATTTGCCACTGCCAGCCTGACCAAGCATTCCATAGCCCTCACCCAGACCATCTCCTATAATTCACATGCATAAATATAAGAATATAAGGACAGATTAAAAATTTTCCATTTTAAGTTTCCAAAGGATGTCATACATAGTAATTAATGCCATTTTAGTACTTAAGGGTCTTATTGTGTTATAAGAGCAATTTGGCTAAGCATGCAATACTTTACCTTTCTATTACCATTGTACTTTGACCTGGATTGCAAACATGGAACATTAGAGACATAGTATTCTGCATAGGGCTTAAGTACTATTTTTGTTTAATTATTCTTTCTGTCCTTATTTTTATTGAAAAGTGTCAAGTCCTCCAATTTTTTTCATCTTTGGTCCTGACTTTTTTAAAAAAGTGATTCAATTTGGATTCTTCCGTAAAAAGTGATTCAATTTGGTCTTTTTCATAGGTATTGTCCAAATGGTGTTAAAGTTAATGTCATGTGTTAATTTTTACTTTTTTTTCTTTTTTTCCACATGTCACTTCAAAGTTGTGCCAAGTGACACAGTCAATGTGACGTGACAATAACAGTGTGATGTGATAGTGCCTCGTGGGCAGTCTCAATTTGATCCCTACATTTGTTTTTTAAATTGGGACAAATTTATTTTTTGTATAAATTTGTTACTGATATTATTATTAAAATTAACATTTTTATTAAATACTTTTAAGTTAACTTTAAAATCTATACCAAATTGAAACTAACAAATAATTTTTGAAAGGGAAAACAAGTATAAAAACAATAAAATTAAATATTTAATTTAAGACAAGTCACACGGGTGAATTGATATATATATATTCAACTTATTCATTTTAATTATACTATTCAACTTATTCATTTTAATTTATTCACGTCTTTTTTGGTTGCACAATTTGTGTTCCATTTCATATTAGATTTAATAATCACATTCAAACTCTAACTAAGATTTTAAATAAATTTATATAGATTTTAAAGTTAGTTTAAAAATATTTTCAGAAATATTTAATAAAAATGTCAATTTTAGTAAAAGTAACGGTATAAGATTTATACAAAAAAATAAATTTCGTCCCAATTTAAAGAGAGACAATATTAATCCGTTTTTACAAAATTTGGACTAAATTGAATCTCAAAAGCAAATATATATATATATATATATATATATAGAGAGAGAGAGAGAGACCAACTGTGAAGTGACATGTGGAAGAAAAATTTTAAAAAATAAGAAAAAATAAGGACCAAATTAACTAAATATATATAGACCAACTGTACAGTATTAACGAAAATGACAAAAATAAATAATTTTTTAAAACGTCAGGATCAAATTAAGACAAAAAAACCTAAAAGATCAACTTGAAACTTATTGACAAAAATAAGGACCAAAAGAATAATTAAACCTACTATTTTTACCTATACCTGGTATATTTAAACTTTGGATAATATATATACTATATATGCACTTCTAGTAATTGTAAAAAGCTGTTTTCTTCTCCCCTATTCTGAATTGTAGACTGCTGGCATCTATAATAGGCAATCTGCTTTGCTTTATTTTCTGTTAGAGCATACATTGCTCCCTTTTTATATACACATAACATATATATATATATATATATATATATATATATATATATATATATATATATATATATATATAATATACAGTTGAGTGCCAAAGTGAGCAACTCAGACTTTTCTTCTCAATATCTTAAGCTGGTACCGGAGCACGTTAATTCAATCTGCTGCCTCTATCAATGGCGACCGTCATCCATCACCACCTGCTGCCACTGGACATCACTATCCCACCCCACTGCCTGTCACCACCATCTGTTGTTGCCAGCAACCATCAAATTTTTTTTCTTGCTAATGTTTATAACAAATTCAGGATTAGATGTTATCTTTTTATGTCATTGACAGGCACGGGCACTTCACTCTTCTCCTTTAGTCCTTGAAGGAGATTTTCATTCATGTTTTGGTCCCCAAACATATCATCTGTTGGTCCAGTTGTCTTTCTCTGGAACACCTAACCTTACTACTGAAAAACTGAATGGAAAGAACTACGTTTCATGATCCATATGAATAGAGCTTTGTTTTCTTGGTCAAGGATACCATGACCACATAGAGGAGGAAATTGAAATACAATCTGAAGATAATGCTCAATGGCTGAACACATAAGGTGTGGTTAAGCACTTCCTTTAAAGCCCCAAGAATATAAAAGGAACCTCTCTAGTGATATTCTGAAGTTACGGAACTGACAAGGCTAAGACCCAAGATAAGAAGAGAAGAGTACTCAAAAGTGTTTTTGGAGGAAAGAGGATACTCCTATTCATACAAGTTTGGATGTGACCAACACAGTCACATGATCCACTCACACAAGAATGCAGGAGTAATACTATGAAGAAAAGGAAGTAATATTCACATAGATATAGAAGTCAATGGGAGAAAGGGGTGAGCCATAATTTGACGGAGAGAAATATAGAAGACTTGTGGGAAAACTCATTTATCATGCAATCACAAGATCTAATATTTCTTTTTTTTTTGCAGTCGATGTAATTAGTCACAAGCTCCCTATTATTAGAATGTTGTGATTCCTATTATTCTAAGGTATATTAAGACAACTCCAGCTCAAGGTCTATTGTATGGGGATGAAGGGACAAATATCTAGGTATGTAACGTTGATTAGGCAGGATATCCACCAGACAAGAGATCTACTACTAGGTATTGTTATCCATTGGTGGTAATATTATCTCTTGGAAGAGTAAGAAAGAGAATGCATTATATATCCATTGGTAGTAATATTATTAGTTGGAAGTGTAAGAAAGAGAATGTTGCATGGTCTAGTGCAGATGCAGAGTACCGAGCAATGGACATAGTCACTTGTGAATTGATATGGATTAAACAACTTCAAGAGTTAAGATTTTCTAATATTAAACAAATGAAGTTATATTGTGACGACTAGGAAGCCCTTCACTTTTCCTCTAACCCAGGGTTCCATGGAAGAACCAAACATATAGAGATTAAGTGTCACTTTATTCAAGAGACGTTCTTGGCCAAGGAAATTTCTACTGAATTTTTCAACTTAAATGATCAATTTGCAGATGGCCTCAAAGTCTTTAAAAGGGTATCAATTTAAATTCCATATAATTTATATGCTCCAACTTAAGGGGAGTTCTAGAATTAAACTTTAGATAATATATTGTATGCACTTCTTGTAATTGAAAAAAGCTGTCTTCTTCTCCCCTATTCTGAATTGTAGCCTACTGCCATCCATAGGCGAAGCCTGCTCTGCTTTCTTTTATGTTAGTATACTCATTGCTCCATTTTTGATATATACATACATACACATACGCACATACATATATATATAATATGCAGATGAGTGATAAAGTAAGCAACTCAGACTTTTCTTCTCAATATCTCAAGGTACCGAACCCATAAAATTATATTTCAAGCTATTTTCCTAATTTTCACCTCATTTTCAGTTTTACTATTTGCATGCCCAACCTGGAGTTGAGATGTCTTCATACTCTGCCTTTTAAGAACATTTTGAATTAAAAAATATCAGAATTCATCAAATTGAGTTGTGAATTTCACGCATAGTTGCTGCATCAATTATTAGTATAATTGGATTAATAATTGTTAGGAATTAGACCAGAATTGCCATAACAAACGGATAGAAAAAGCTAGCTATTTGGGATCTCTGATGTGTAATACAGAAGAACACACTGGACCAAAGAAATAGAGAAATTCCTGTCACCCACCATTTTCCAAACTCAATTCTTGCTCACTTTTCACTTCAATCCTGTTGTTCACTAATAGCCTAACAGAATGTCACATTCCTTTTTGCCCACTACCACCAACTACATTGGCGGGTGGATATATTTTCAATTCCCTCCCTTGTTTTTCCAAATAATCCTTCACTTTCCTTATGTGATCGGTATTGCATCACTATCACAACTTAATTATTAAAAGTCTAATTACTTCCCGTTCTCCTTTTTATTCCATTTAAATAATCCCTAACTCCCTATATTTTTCAATATAATAAATATAAATTCAAGCATCAAATTAAAAAAAAAATCAAAAAGGAAAATATTGCTATGCAAATGTAATCAGATCAGGACAAGAGCAAACTGGTAAAATCACCTAATGAACTCTCTTCTGGGACTCCAAATTGCATCCTATTGGCTAACTTCCTCATGTCTGTTATTGCATACCTGTAATTAGAATCAACAGGTCATAAATTAAAAAAAAAAAGGCACAAGGCAGCATACCTTCAACACAGCTACCTAAAACTCCAGTACAAACAAAAATTTAAGCCTATGCTAACCTTTCCTTCATCTTCCTAAGCCGCCGACCACCTCTCTTCTTTTTAGGCTCAGAATCAGGAACTGGTAGTGGTTTTGGTTGCTTTGCAGGAGGGGGCTCCTGCCACTTCTCAATTTTTTTGTGAATCTCATCCTTGAAAGCCCTTCCAGTATTTCCAGATGGATCACCCCGTATGGAATCTACACGTGCTACAAGTGTAGACTTTGCCGCCAAGAGTCGACATGCTCGCATCCTTAGAGATGGAGGAGTAGTCTGAAATATCTCTGTTTGCTCAAGGTATCCTACACGAAATTGTGATGTTGCTGTGGAGAACCCAGCAAGATTCTTTTTCTTGGCACCAAGAAGCTGAACATTACAAGCAGGCATCTTTGCTAGAGATGCCAGACCACCAGCTGTGCCCATCAGTTTAGCTGCAACAGCACTTCCAACAATAGCAGAGAGATTGGGTGCAATGTAGCCCATTCTACTCTCAACGAAATCTAGAACTTTCTTCTTTGCTGAATCAAGATCAAGTGCTCGATCACAGGCCTCGACAGTCTTACTAAGGACTTCTTCCGGAAGAGGCTTGCCAGTTGTAGTTGAAGCAGTAACAGACACAACCATTATGATGGCTGAGGGTAAAAGCCCTTCTAAATCAACAAGAGTCAAATCCATTTCATTTCCTATCTTCTTAACAACACGTGCATAATCGATCGGGTGATGCACCAACGACTCAAGCTCAGGAAATTTCAATCGATATTTGTCACGAATAAAATTGTGGATTATAACAATTTCATTCTCAATGTCAACTGACAGAGCATTGCAATCCACAATCAATTGATATTCAGGATCATCTTCTAGATCCAGTCCCTGAGTGGAGACATCTGACCCCATTTTAAGGGCCTCTTCCACTTTCTGCAATAAAAAATAACATTATACCTTATTCATGCCCCAATGTCAATATGTATGTCTCAATAAATAAAACACCCTAGATATCAGCAAAAGAAATGAAACTAAAAAGACAGAACAACACCATTCACAATATAAAAAAGAAAGAAACCTAAATTCCCCGCTTAGACAAACTGATTTTAGATTCTACAAAAGTCAATAAAGCACCCAACAGCAATAGCAATAACAATGACTATTCACAGACAAGCCTGGTTTTAAATTGTGAAAGTAGTAGTAGCGATATTGAAGGTCCCACCAACAGCAACTGGTAGCAAGGTTTTAAGTAACAGTATGTGACCATCATTTTGGCTGCAACGTCACGTTTTATAGGGTGTCTGCAACTGTAAAAAGATCACAATGGTGGTGGCTGCACCAACAGCATCTGTCCCCAATTTGGCATAATATCAAGGAACACGATGAAACAATGTCCACAATTTAAATGCTTGACTGTGGTCAATTTATAATCACTTCAAAAGAAATGAGGAGCAACTTACCTGTATAATATCAATGTACCTCTGTGTTTTCTGCAACTTGGAAACACTGTCCAAGTCATCATAGTTGAGGTTTTCTAGGTCAGCCAGATCACCATCAACATCCTCTTCCATGTCAGCAGCATCAACATCGTTATTCTCCTGAAACAAAAAGGAATCAACCACCTTATTTGTAGCAAAACTTTTCCTAAATTCTTTCAAACTTAGTTTAGATAAAAGTAAATAAAAAGATAAAGAAGAAGAAGAAGAAGCTTACTAGAATTTCGGCCTCATTATCAGAGAGTTCATCGAGGTCGGCAAGAAAAGAATCAGCAAGGGTAGCCTGGAATCAAACACACAATTATAAGACCCCAAACGTTCATACTTAAAATTAAAATTTGAAACTGAAAATGTTCCATTAAAACACAGAAAAACAAAAAGGGTAGAAATAACGAAAACAAACCATGTCTATGGAGGAGGTGGGTAGAATCGTTGTTGTTGTGAATTGGTATTCTTGTTAATGACCTTCCAGAACTCAGAAAATAGGATTAGAGAATCAAGGATGAAAGCACGCGTGAACGCAATGGGCCTGGCTTATTTGGATGAAAGACCTAACCCTGTTTTTTTTATAAATACTCATCAATAGAAATATCAGTGAATCATAGCAGAATTACTCAACAGAAACCTAAAATATTAAGGAGTCATAGAGTGCATAATAATAAGGAGTCAAAGTTCAGGAATTAAACATTACCATCAACAGAAATCTATAAAGTGAATCATAGCAGACAAGCAAGAACTAGACTCAGTATAGATACTAACAGCCCCATTTCCTTGTACTGAACTTGGGTAATTCACAACCCCTCCTAGCTCCTTCTCTGTCATTTATTCATGAATTACACTACGTTATGTTGCTTTTGTTTCTCGCTTCAATGGGAAAGGAAGAGGATACTTACGGAAACTGGGAGTGGAGGTGTTAAGATTTTCCCCTACTTAATGCATACCAAATGTTGGAAGTTTCACATCGACTAGAGATAAGGTCAATTTATAATATATAAGTGGGTGCAAATTTTCACTTTCGTTAACATAATATTTTTCATTTTCTTTCAAATTTTGCGGGATTCACCAAACACCCAGTGATCATCGAAGAGAAGTTCAGCTCCTGCGACCTAAATGGTTTGGTTTACAATGGCAAGGGTTATTATCTCCTGGTGGTTTAGAGTTTCAAGTTTAAATATAGATTTTCAAGTTTGGTTATTTAAAGACAAGGAAGTGTGAAAGAAATTTTTAGCAGATTATATTATGGAATCATGATACTTCAAAGCTCATCAGAATCTATAAATGTTTTAAATTTATACTATGAAGAATTTATTTTTTCTGTCAAATTTTGTGTTAACCAATGTAAAAATTAAGAGAAAGAGAGAAAGTGATAATGAAGAGGAATAACTTGTTGATGAAAGTGAAAGTGAGAAAATTGAAATTAGAGTTTTGAAAAATAAAAAGTAAAATTGTTAAAAATAAAAAGTAAAAAGGGAGAAGATGGGATCCGGAGGGAGCATCACTCTAAAACTGATAGATTCCAAAGCACAGCTCTGCTGAAATTTTATATTAATTAAAACTGAACAAAACTGAGATATTTATACGTAATTTAGATGACCATCCAACGAATGACGTGATATTGTGTTCCAACTGCTGTTTCTGATTTGTCCAATACTGCCACGGTTTTCATATGCCCTTGATGTATATTTTATAAGTCGGAATGTTAAACAAATTGACTCATATTTCACCCTTTTGGTGAAACTTCTCGACAAAGAACATTACATTATCTACGAGGAATGTCAACATAGAAATGTGCAAAGTATTGGACACAGTTTCAGCAATATTATTCACCAGAAAATTGTCAAATATGATATCTTCGGTACAAGGAGAAACCAGGAACAACTGTGGCTACCTGGTCATGTTCTATTTCTCTATAACTAATGGCAGCGCCTAGAAAAACGTTAGGCAAAACCAACTTAAAGGTTATCATTAAATATATTTTTAAGATTTTAAATTAGACGTAAAATTAGAATTTTTTTTTAATTTGATATATTGATATTCAAATTTTAAAAATAATAGATATAATATTTTTAATATAAATATATTAAAAAAAATTATATGTTAAATAAGTTTTAAGATTAACATTTGAACTAGACATGATTTTTAAAGTTTAAAGATCCAAAGTTTGAAGATAAATTCCATTTTCAAGACTAATAAAATGTATCACTACATGATTTTTAAAGTTTAAAGATAGAAAGTTTCAAATAAATTCCAATTTCAAGACTAAAAACATTTTTATTATTTAACTGTAGAGACCGAATGTTTGTACTTCTAACCGAAGTTAGTTTGTTTTTTTTTTCTTATTATAAAAAAATTGTTATGAAAAATTGTTAACGAATAAGCATAATATGCAGTTTTTAAAGTCAATGGAACATATTCCTTAAGTACCCCTTTGGAACTTGGATACTTGGAGAGGGCCTAGCACTCAAGAAAAGATGGCTACTCTCCCCACTTGGAATCCACTAAACTTCTCTTTTTCTTTCCGTATAATTTTTGAGATGCTTCTCTATTCTTCAAAATTTTTGCATATTTAGAAATTGCTTCTTTCTGATCCTTTGGTTCTCCCAAAACTACCTTATTTACCTGTCATAAGCCAAGCACCAGAAAATTGGCAGGTATGTTTCTTTTTCTTGTCGTATTCTTTTCTCTTCTTTAATCCATTTCATATTTTGTTAGGCATTGGACAACATTTGGAATTTCTAATTTACTAGAACATCACTTGACAAAATAATTTGAAAAATTGCAAGAATTGAGAATTTCTTGTGTCCCTTGCACATGCATATTGATAACAGTCTTAAGAAAAACTAAAAATACTTCGTTTACTTCTGATATTTATCAACTGAAAGATATCAAAGACACTATTGTTAGATTCACAAAAATTAACACATGATTAATTTCTTTTTTGTTTCCGTATACCTGATTTCAAGGATTGTTACTCTTACCTTTTGCTTTCTTCAGAAGTCTTTGCCAATAAAATGGGAGTGATAATGTCATGTATTGGCAAGTCAAGCAAGAATATGTGCTTGGATGACAAGATTGAAAGAAAAATAGTTGAAATGAGAAGATATAAATTTGGACAGAGCAAGTTGAAATCAGTTGATAGTATAGTTATGATGTTCCCAATGTTTAAGGAGAGGCTGAAAACTCTAAGAGGAATGTTTGAACAGTATGGTAAGTTTCAATAACAGCCCCAATATTCTGTTTTGAATGAGCTACAATTCAATTTTGGTAGAAAAGTAAGTGTTTTATATTTGTATCATTCACAGATGAGGATTCTAATGGATCTATAGAACCCAATGAGCTAAAGAAGTTCTTAGAACATCTAGAACTTCATCTTAAAGAGAAGGAGATTGAGAATCTTTTTGAGTATTGTGATCTTGATGGAAGCAAGGGCATACAGTTCAATGAGTTTATAGTTCTTCTATGCCTCATCCATCTACTAGCAGAACCTTCATCCTCTGTTAATGTACTCATTGGAAACTTAATTTTATGCTTTATTGATCTTGAAATTGCTGCTTAAACTATGCAATGACTTCATCATGATTACATTTTTCTTTCAGTCATCTAAAGCAGGGTTAGAACAGGTTGGAGAAATTTTCAATACCATAGTGGAGGCCTTTGTGTTTTTTGATCAAAATGGTGATGGAAAGCTCAACAAAAAGGACATGATCAGGACACTGAATGAGACCAACCCTCGTGAAAGATCCCCTGCGCGCATCTCTAAACACCGATTTCGTATTATTTACTTCACTTCAATTCTATAGCATGATCTGTTTTTGATCTTTCCTTTCTCCTCTCTTATTTTATGTTACCTTTCTGATTTCCCTCTCTGATTTTGTCTTCCTTGCAGAAGAAATGGACTGGGACAAGAATGGTCAGGTCACGTTCAGGGAGTTCCTATTTGGTTTCATTAATTGGGTTGGGATTGAAGCAGATGAATAGAGAGAAGAGTTTGAAGTTACATTGTGCTAAATGTGTGAGCTTGACTTGTCTCCATGTTCTTAACACTGTGTTGGAGAATATTATACACTTTGCTTGTGGAATTGAAAACTAGAAAATTGAAGTATGAATAGAAACACATGATTTTTGCCATGCTTCTGCATAAAAATACACTGATACATGAAGCTTCTTTTATATAATATACAACCTAGTATAGATATTAAGTAGACAAAATGGATAAAACATGGAGACAAAAACAAGATAGAGATTTTTCTATGTTACAAAAATTTCAGTTCCCATTAGGTAACTTCAATGTCCTTCTGCAATTTCTTACTGTATTCCTAGAGCTTGGATTCTCTTAACCATTGACAAAGAACGGTAATTTCTTTGTCTCCATTCTTCCCTGCTCTCTTTGCTACTCTGGACAAGTAATTTGTCATTGCCATCAAGGATGCTTACTATCTGTCTCATGCTTGGTCTTAGCTGCGGGTTGCAACTTGTGCAAGCAATTCCTAACCTTACTAATCTCATCAATTCTTGGTCATTGTATTCTCCACTGAGTCTAATGTCAGCTAATTCTTTCAATGGTCTTTTTCTCATCTCAAATTCATGAACCTTCTTCACCAAAAGTACCTCTGGTTGCCTAAAATCTACTGCCATCTGTCCACTCACAACTTCAAGCACCACCACACCAAAACTATAAACATCAGCTTCAGTGGTTGCTTCGCCTGATTCCACGTATTCTGGTGACATGTAGCCGAAAATCCCACGAACCGATTTTCTAGTGTCAGAAACTACATGATGACCATGCTCATTCCTTGACAAAAATTCTGCCAGAGCGAAAGAGCTGAGTCTTGGATTCATATCTGGCTCAAGAATGACAGCGGAAGAAGTAATGTTTCTGTGGATCACTTGTTCATCCCATTCCTCATGTAGATAGAGTACTGCGGAGGCCAGTGCTTTCACTACGTTGTACCTGTGATGCCATTGGAGGAAAGAAGCTCCACTTCGAGTTCCATTGTTATGATGCATAAGCAGTTGGCTGAGGATTCTACTTGCCGAGTAATCATAAATAACAAGCATCTCTCCTTGCTCAGTGCACCATCCACGAAGTTGAACCAAATTCCTGTGGCGAAGCCGTCCCAGGTTCCGGAGTTCGTTGGAGAATCTATCACGCAGTGCAGGACAAGTCTTCATCCCAAGGCGTTTCACCAAAACATGGCATTTGTCATCAAGGATGCCATGGTAAGCAGTTCCAAAGTCTAGCTCAGCCACCCTTCTTGAATCAGAGAAGTTATCTGTAGCAGAAACAATCTCCTTGTATGATATTTCTCTTGGAGTTTCTACCACAGGAAATGGTCGCTGGTGGTGATTGCTCTTAGAAGAGATGATTTCACTGTTTTTGTACTCAGCGGTTACATACACAGTTTCACCTGCTGCCGTGACATAGTTTGAGGTATTGTTGTTGGTTATGCTTGCATTATCTGTGGTGGAGCTAGTGCCACTTGTGCTGCTTGGACTGTGACTAGTATCAGATGGGGAAGACAAAGAGATGTATAAAGGGTGGGAGAGAAAAGAAGGGAGTGGTGGTAGTTTAAAAGAAAAGTCAGAAAGAGCTTCCACTACCCATTTCATGCTTGGCCTCAATTGTGGGTCATGGAGTGTGCAGAGGAGGCCTGTGTGAATGAAATGCTGCATCTCTGACAGCATGAAGGATCCATCCGGTAGCCTTGTATCAGCTGCTTCCAGAAGCTTCCCTTCATCAGAAAGCCTTCTAATCCAGTCAAGCAGAATCATTTGTTCATCTGGCTGTGTGAGATCAATTGCTCTCCTTCCAGATGCCACCTCTAACACAACAATCCCAAAACTGAAGACATCAGATTTGGAGGTAGCATTGCTTTGTTTCTGCAAGCTTTCAGGAGGAAGATACCCAATTGTGCCCCCTACTCTTGACGTCTCTCCCAATCTGAAATGGTCACTTCTGATTGATATTGTTTTCCTGTTCTTATTCTTATACTCATACTCAAGCTCATGCTCTAGCCACCTTGCCATGCCAAAGTCACCCAACCGAGCATTGTAATGGGAATCAAGCATAACGTTGCTGGTTTTAACATCCCTATGAATGATTTGAGTCTCTAGTTGCTCATGGAGATAGTACAATGCAGCTGCCAAACCTTTCACAATCTTCACTCTCTGTCCCCATTGAAGAGGCTTGGCCTTCAAATTCTCATGTCTGCGAAACAGAACACGGTCAAGGCTTCGGTTTGGCATGTAGTCATAAACAAGATGCAACTGATCTTCATAGACACACCAACCCCTCAGCCTCACAAGATTCTTGTGGCGAAGATCAGCGACGGCTGTTAACTCCGCTGCAAAACTTTTCTCAAACTGCTTCCCTTTCCCTGCCAAACAGCACTTCACAGCAACCACGGTTCCATCACTCGGCAAAACGGCCTTGTACACTTTGCCAAACCCTCCACTCCCCAAAACTTGGTCTTCACTGAAACCATTAGACCCTATGAACAGCTCTGCATAGCTGAAAATTCTGGGGTTGTCCCTGCCAACGTTAACAGAAACTTGCACACCATCCATGTCATGAAACAACACACCAGAGTCGTGCTTCTCTTTGTGCTCTCCCTTTTGGCAAATTCTCCACCACCCTGAGTCATACAACTTGCCCAAAAAATCTCCAAGAGAAGCAAGAACTTGTCCCCCACATGCCCTGTGAGGCTGTTTGGCCTCAACAACTTGTTTCTCTGGTGTTTGGAAGGGTTCTTGTTGAACACCCTTTTCAAGTGGCACCACCATTTCACCAGAATTTGGTGGTAAAACGATGCAGAGGCGATTCAGCTTCATGGCTGAGGTTTTGGTGAATGGTTTGTGAGAGAAAAATGGTATTTGAACTTGGTATTGAAGTAGATATTGAGGAGATTCTCTGGTATCTGATAATGACATTTAATTGTTGTTGGGTTGTCGCTATGTTTTTCAACGCGTTTAGTTTGAATAAGTTGAATTTTATCCTGCTCTTGGCCAATTTCGAACCTACCTCCAGACCATGTCAATGTTTCCTAGAGACAATTATTTATATTTTACAAAATTAATCTCGAAAACTGCTGCACATTTTATAATCGGCCAAAAAATAATATAATTATTTTTTCTATTAAAAAGTTATAATTGTAAAATACTTTTGAGTCTTAATATACATCTATCCATTTATTTTGTAACAACTCAATAAGTGGTTTAGGGTTTCATATTTTGGCATTAATGTGAAACAATAGTCAGATGTTCTTCGTGACACATCTAGAAAGAAATGGAAGATTATGAGTCACACGGTCAAGTTCCAGTATACGTTCCTAACTTTTACTTTTATAAAATAGGTGGTAAATTTTGACTTAAATTAATATAACTTAATACGTACATGAACTTTTTATATTACATGACCTTTTTATATCATCATTTACTTTTGAGTTTATCTATCTATTATTATATTCATGTTAATTTTTTTTTAAAATCATCATCAAATTTAATTTTTATAAGCAGAAGGCTCTGTTTTATACAGGATTGTCAAAGGAGTGAGTTAACTCACCCATATTAACTCATGACTTCTCTAGTTTTTGACAGTTTTTGGTACTTTCCTCAAAAAATTGATTGATCCCATTTTATTGAATCACGCTCATTAAATGAATAAAGAAAGAAAATTCGTTCCCAAATAAAGTATGTGTAAACATGTGACGTGCAAAAGCATTTGATAGTAAAGGAAATTGCTTTTTCAGCGTAGGTTTTGGGCATGGAGACAAAAGTTGTGTATTACGAACAGCATCAATTTATTGAAAACAGACAAAATTGTGAAAGTATTAGGTTGAATTTAGGTTAACACCGCTAATAAGCGAAAAACATTCTTAAAAGGATGGGCCAAGAACACAACAAAACTGAACCAACCAAACATTAGAAAATGGAAATATATTTGCTAAAACTCCCAGTTTAGCTGGTAAAAGTGACTTCATTTGATAACAACCAGACAAAGTTTACCTTAGGTCAATTTAATATGTTAACAACTTTTCTAAATAAATTATTGACATGTATATTTTAAACGGATGAATCACAAATTACCATAAACTAATGTAAAAAAGTTATTAAATTTTTTTTTTTAATTTTCTCATCCTTTTAGGTCCTACTTTACCTTTTTAATTCTCTCAACAAGGTTACAATGATACTCTTTACAAATTATACTAACCCTTCTAATTATATGAAAAATATTATAACATACTTCCTATCTGTGTGATTTTTGTAAACTAAAGCATAAATATCACATTATCAATATAAAATAGTAACTAGACAACTTTCAAAATCTAAATTTAATTGAAAAAAAAAATCGTATTCACATGTTCTTATCCTCTAAGTTATTGGTATTTTCTCCCAGAGTAGGTAGGGAGATACCTTATCTCTAATGTACTACATTTAGGGAGAAATTGGCGCAACTAATAAATGATGTGTATAAAAGGCAAAGGAAAAACAAAGAGAGCATGAAGAAATGCATAAGGGAGGATAGTTCTGTCACCCATTTTGTTTTCAGATTTATCATTTTTGTTGAAACTTTTTCTCTAATAGCATATGAACGAGTGTTGTTGGTAATTAAAATAAGTATAATTGTTTTTATATTATTTATTCATACATAAAAGTAGTGCAATAAGATAACTTACAGATGACAGACTTTAATAACTTCACATAAATATTAAAATTATATTTAATTTGAATATGTTATTTTATTTTGTCAAAATTATTAGTCAACATTCATTGAAAAAAAATTATTTCTAGGTCTGTGTTTAATGCGTCTTTTTAGGATTGAACTTTTTGATATAAGTTTTTCAAATATATAGACTAACTTGACTTAAAAACATGTTTCATATTATATTTTATAGTCACGTAACAACCGTATCACTAAATACGTTAATAAATAGAAACATTTGATGGTTTATAAACTTCAAATACAAAGAAGTGTAAAATTAAAAAATATATATTATAGTAGAATTTAATAAAAGTAATAATATTATATTTATTGTGATTGTTAACGAGGCCGTTTATTAAATTTAAACAAGAAAAACGTTTTTAAACAATATTTTCTTGACACAGTTTTGACAACGTCACGTGGCAGTTGTCTATTGGCTGAAGTCTTAAAAGAGAATTAATACATATTTTATCAGGCGAGGGTATTATTGGAAGGAAAAAATACGAATTTTTCATTTCGCGATTTCCGTATTCTTCTTTCACCTCTCGTCTTCTCTCTATTGTTGCGTTCTTTCATCTCTCTCAGTTCTCTCATCTCTCTCAGTTCTCTCATCTTTCTCGAGTGTTGAAAACCTAAAGACGAAGCATTTTAGTCGAACTTTGCTTTTTGTTCGTTGTCATTGTCTAGCATTCGTGTTTGGCGTCGCTCTCCAACATTCGCGTTCTCGCTGTCGTGATGTTTTTTGATAAGTAGAATGTCAAACGCGAACCCTAAAACATCTTCTCCATCATTGACATTTTGTTCTTTCACCAACCCTAACCATGTTGTCGACATTGTTGTTTTGTTTTTGTTATAACTACAGGTCCAATAGCATCCCAATGTCAAGGAAGTCATTTGCTACGTCTGCAATAGTTCATATTTTCTCCGGTATTTGTCAAAAATAATATAATTTTCACAATGTCATTCACTTCATATTACTTGTTGCACAAGACTTGCATACTACATTTGGGAATGAAATTAGGAACACAGGGTTCACAGAGGTTATGCTTCTTGGTTATAAGGATGACATCATGTCCAAAGTTTTAGTTTCACAGACAGGAATTCAAAATAGTTTGGAAAATGATGGAAAGAATTTTGCATCCAATATGGCTTGAAGGAAGGAGACGTTGTTGTCTTCGAGGTTGATCATCATTGGAATGATCTTATAATTGAAGTTCACATTACTGGATGTAATTGTAATGTTAATCACCCAATATCAGTGTGAACCACAAAAGACAACATCAATTTATGTTCATGTCCTTTAATTTTTATATTTGAATAAAAGTATATTTATGACATGGGGTGCCCAAACTTGATTTCCCACACAAAAATCACACTTAAACAACAAAATCACACAAAAACCATTGCATTTATGCAAAAAAATACAAAAATTTAGACTATGGTCCCCTAGGTTACCACAGCTAGCTCTTGTAGTACAACTATCTGTACAAATCCTAATTTTTTTTTCGTGTAATCGTTTGCCAAATACTCGTAAACGATTACAAGTGTTTTTCTTTGGTGCAACACTTGTAGGACTTCCACTAAGTTGTTCAACTCAACAAAATTGTTACTTATGTCCAACATGGGGTGCCCAAACATGATTTTTCACACTAAAATCACACTTAAAAAACAAAATCACCCCAAAACCATTGCATTTATGCAAAAAATACAAAAAATTAGACCATGGTCCCCTAGGTTACCACAGCTGGCTCCTACAATACAACTTTTTGTACAAATCCCAACTTTTGTTCGTGTAATCGTTTACCAAGTACTTGTAAACGATTACAAGTGTTTTTTATGGTCCAGCACTTGCAGGACTTCAACTAAGTTGTTCAACTCAACAAAATTGTTACTTATGTCCAACATGGGGTGCCCAAACATGATTTCCCACATTAAAATCACACTTAAAAAACAAAATCACACTTAAAAAACAAAATCACATCAAAGTCATTGCATTTATGCAAAAAATTAGATTATGGTTTCCTAGGTTACCACAACTGGCTCCTGTAGTACAACTTTATGTACAAATCCAGATTTTTTTTGGTGTAATCGTTTACCAAGTACTTGTAAACGATTACAAATGTTTTTTTGTGTGCAGGACTTGCAGGACTTCAACTAAGTTGTTCAACTCAACAAAATTGTTACTTATGTCCAACATGGATGCCGAAACATGACTTTCCACACTAAAATCACACTTAAAAAACAAAATCACACAAAAACCATTGAATTTATGCAAAAAATACAAAAATTTACACTATGGTCCCCTAGGTTACTACAGTTGGCTCCTGCAGTACAACTTTTTGTACAAATCTCAATTTTTGTTCGTGTAATTGTTTACCAAGTACTTGTAAACAATTACAAGTGTTTTTTTTTTGTGCAACACTTGTAGGATTTCAATTAAGTTGTTCAACTCAACACAATTGTTACCCATGTCCAACATGGGGTGTTTTGGACATGATTTCTCACACTAAAATCACACTTAAACAACACAATCACACCAAAACCATGACATTTATGCAAAAAATACAAAACTTTTGACTGTGGTCCCCTAGCTTACCATAGGTGGCTCCTACAGTACAACTTTTTGTACAAATTCTAATTTTTGTTCGTGTAATCGTTTACCAAGTACTTGTAAATGATTACAAGTGTGATTTTTGGTGCAGAACTTATGCTAGGATCATGATGTCACAAGCTTTGTTTCATTTGTCCATCAAATACATCAATAGTAAATCAAAGTGGTCACTTTTATTCATTAACAATTCAAACAAAACCTCATTTGACAATGACAATAACAAAGGCAATTCAATTAACAGTAATAATATGTAACGCAAGGAAAGATGCATCTTTTATAACATTGAACAAAATATATTCCAAATTATAAACATTCGTTCATCTATGTACAATTTTGTATTACATTCTCTTAAGAAGTCTATACAAATATCACTTATATGTTATTCTAAGTTGTCCAGTGTAAGGAGTCTTAAACGCTCTGCTCTTGTACGCCTTCGTGACCCCATCCTGACATACGTCTTCATTTGAGGTGGATTGGTGGATATGCCTCCTGGGGAATCAAATCCACTATTCATGGACGGTTCTGCACATGGCACACTCTGTCCACCATCCTCTGTTGTTCTTCTTCTAGCTTTCTCTTCGGCCAACTCTGACTCCAAGACAACGAACCGTCAACTACATCAAAGACAAACAAAATATCCAAAACATAAAAGCCCTAAAACAAAAACAACAAAAAATATAACACAACAGGGAAAACCCAAAATCCAAACAGAAATGGAGGAACAACGCATTTACCTTGCTCGTCTAAGGACCATGGTTACCGAAACTTGCCATTTCGCAGAATAAACTCAACAAAGACGACTACGTTGAGTAAAACCAACAGATGCAACGAAGAGATGCAACGAAGAGCAAGAGCGAGAGCGAAAGCGAGAACGAAACACAGAGTGAGAATGAAAACGAAGATGGAGAACGACAAACAAGAGAGAATGTTCATTTCTAATGAAACAGGACAAGGGGCATTTTTGGAATCACAAATTTATGAAACCGGCCTCCATGCTGACATCAGATTTTAAGTATTTAAAAAAAATAAAAAACAACCAATGAAATATTGATACGTGGCGTTGTTAAAAGAGTGTCAAAATTTTGTTGTCAAAACATCGGGATCCTTTAAACAATGTTAATTTTTAATTTATTGCTTTCATGAAAAGACCTAATCAACTTCAATTTCTTTTTTTAATTCTTTTGGGTTTCAGTTTCAAAATTTAAGAGTTCACCGTGTATAGAACATCCTATGTGACATTTATAGATGGAAATAGGTCAATTTCACTTGTAAATGAAATACGGTCTAATATGTATTAATTTAAATTAGTCAGATTAAAGTTTTTTTTAAACTTATTTATTACTATAATATCTAGGTGAGATTATTTAAGTAAATAATACGCTAAAATGTTTTAGTATACTCTTCAGACATTATAAAGTAGTCAATATTTCTAAAAGTTGATACCCACATGACAGGGCAGCAAGCTCCGGGTCGGGATTCTATGTAGCAGATTATTTATTAACATATTTGAAAGCTCTTATTATAAAAATAACTTTGAAATAGTCTTGTCAAATTATTAAAAAAAGTTAAAAGAGTAAAATAAACATCAATCAAACTTAAATTAAGTTTGAAATTTGTATTTGATGATAAATAAGTGATGGGATTTGAAGTATATACTTAAGATGTTAAAATTGATAATGACATCTAATATGACTTTATTTAAAAAATAAAAACAAATGATATATTTTAGTTTAAAAACTTATCTTATTTCAAAATCTAGATTAAATAATTAATCTTCTTCGAAAAAGTTTCTTCAAAACTATTTTTAGGTAAGAAAAATAAAAATTGAAAAATAACTTGTTTCAAAAAAATTTAAAAATTAAAGAAAAAGTTATATTATTTGTAAAATTAAATTAAACAGAACAATTTAATTAAAAGATGTCAAAATGTAAACAATTTAATCTAAGTTTTAATTAGTATTTAAAAAATAAAAATTAAAGAAAACAACAATATTAACAATTTTATATATATATATATATATATATATATATATATATATATATATATATATATGTATGTATATATATATATATGTATGTATGTATTAGGATTCTTAGTTGGATTTTGTTCTGCTTAATTTAATAAATATTGTTTGGTTCAATTTTATTTCAGTGGTTATAATTGTGTCCTAGTCTATAAATTTTTGCTCCTATAATAAAAGAAAGCATTTTAGTTTCCAAATTCCTATTTATATGACTTACTAGTAGTTATACGTTGAGACAACAAATAAAATCTGATGGTTAGGAATAATAGAAGACTTGACATAAAATGAATTGTCTCAATACATTTTTGTATATATAAGGTCCTAGCATAAAGTTTTAGAAAATGATTCTATTGCGATATATATCGAAAGAATTTTAAAAATTGAAAAACTATAAAAAAAAACATTATTATTATAACATTTTATTTAATAATATAAAATTACTAAATAAAATATTATAAATTTTAATGATGTACAACATATAAATAGAAAACATACAAAATATTGGTACAATTATCTGTTATAATAACTATATTAACATAATAACAACCGAAAACTATTAAAGTTTTTCAAAAGGAAGAACATTCTATATATACTTCATCTAGAAAGAAGAATATTGCTAAACATTAAGTTGTCACATTCCACCAAAATATGTTAGCATTTAACTCATCTGTTCGAGGTGATCATTATAAAAAATCAAGAAAAAAAGCAGGGTAAGCTAGTGTTCAAAAGAAAACATCATAAAACAACTAGATTATATCAAATATCATGTCAACATTTTATAAAGTACTAGAACTCGTTAAACATACCTACAATTAACTTTAAACTCAATTATTTAGATATATGTTTTGACATAGAGATTTATTGTAGGTGTGCACTCGTAGTAGTATCTATACTCTACAAAGTCATAAGCATAAAGGTTATCACCTTACTACTCACGAGGTTAATCTTTTCACACCTAAGAACAAAAGTCCAGGTCTAAGAACTCCTATCATTCTCTCCCCCACCCCATTCATCTATGTGTATGAGTTAAATGTCCGGTAGTATATCAGGATACCCACTTTCTGAACTTTCATATGTAAAAGTACACACTAAACTTCACCACACACAAAATTTCTCTTTGAAATTCTCTCAACATTACCATATATAATCATAACAAACATTCCCATTTTCATATATACAATCATCATACTCATAAGCATAATCAATGATTAGATAAGTCAATACCAAACAAAAAAACATAGTATATAGATTGGCGCTCAATGCCAGACCTTTTGAAAAAGGATGATGCTCAACGACATGTTTTGGCACTCAGCACCATTTCTCTCGCAAAAAGTCTTGCTTAGTGACACACTTCTTCCATTCAGTGAAAAGAAATTAAATTGTTCCAAACTTGAAGTGAAAAGTTGCGGAAGCGGTACCTTGGGACCACCTAGTACCAAATCATTCACATTTTTTGCACATTCAAGGGTACAAACCTAACGCTTAGATATTTAGAGCTAAAATGCTTCCAGATATGCATAAGAGACTCACACTCAGCACTAGCTTGCCACTGCTCAACGATAGAGTATTCACAAAAATGGTCGCTCAGTGATAAAAAGGGGCACTTAGCGGTCTAGAGCAAAAATGCTTCCAGACTTGTACAACCACGCTTGCACTCAACGCTACACTAGTACTCCTCAACGCCATATAAAGAAAATATTATACTAAATTTTGTGATTTGGGAAACTAAAGAACTATTCAGAGGATCAAATTGGCATTTCTCACTCAATGCTTGATTCAAAAAAAGTTTTCAATATCAGAATGCATATCAATTGGCTCAAATGGTCACATCCACAATTCCCCAATTCAACACCAATTTAAATAATTTCAACGATCCAAACACAAATAAAAACTCAATTCAATCAACAACCATACCATTCAATTCAACATAAACAATAATTAGATTCACAACATACTAATTTCAATTAGAAAATATCCAACTTACGCACACTAAAGCATCTAGCTTCCCTTACATAAAAGATGACTAAAACAGCTTAAAGACCCCAAAGCATCCTTAAACTCACAAATAGCTCAAGTTATCCTTGTGAACAAAACAAACACAATCAGGGTACATCATTAGAATCACTGATCAACATAGACTCATAAGACGAGCACAAGCACTACATGTAAGCTAAACAAAAGTCACATGCAGAAGAAAGACCAACTGACCAGAAGGGAACAAAAAATCAACTTACCCTATTAAAGAAATTGATCGAATGATCTTGACAAGTTCACTTCCAGGAGAGATCCTATAGTATCTTCAAAAGAATGAACAATTTAGGAGATATCTTAGAGAAAATGGAGAGAAAGTTCTAAAAAAGAGTTTCTAGAGAGAATACGTGTTCTAAAACATTGATGAAACTCATTTATAAAAATTCTATTTATACTTTAAACTTTTTGATATTAAAATAATCGAGTCTTCTCTTTTTAAACACATTATTAATTCTAAAATATTATTTTCTAGATTTTTACAACCATATAAGCATAATAAATGAATTTGAGGTTATTATGTTTTTTTAAAATATTTTATAGTTTATTATATGCTTTAATACACTTTTTATTTGAATTAAAAAAATTAGTTAAATTTAATTTAATTAAAAAATATTTAAAATATATAATATTTATTTGGTTTAAACCCTCGTTTGGTCCTCATATATGTTGGTCAATCTCAAGTGGGTCCTCGTTTTTTTTTCAATCTCAATTGGGTCCATAAACTTGTAAAATTGAGTCAATTAAGTCCTCTCTGTTAAGCTTTCATTGACGTCGTCTAACTGTGTTGAGCTGTATTTTTTTATATGGCGTGACATTGTATATTAAATTGAATGGGTGATCTATTGTATAATCAACAATTCCATGTGGCGGCCTCTTCTCCTACTTCTTCTACGGCCACCGGAAACCGCCGTCACCGTCGCTCCATCCGTTGGAGGTATAGAGTGTTATGGTACTTGCATAGAACATAACAGCCAACTAAGAATTAGTTATGGGGGAATACTGATGGGCAGAATAAGCAGAAAACTGAAAATCACGTTCAGGCGAAAGCGGTGGAATTATCTAAAGTTCAAAAACATCCTCCGAGAACAAACTCGGGTTATATATAACTGTATATAACGTTCTTCTTATTGCATGAGCTGCAAAATTTTCATAGACTTCAAGTGGCTTTTGTCCCTAATTAAGGAGGAAAACACCAAGCTGCGAGAGTATTCAAACTTTTAAAATTGATTTGATCAACTCGTTGCTGAAATCCCATAGTTTCTTTGCTAGATGTTCTTTTTTGGCATGCGCACTTGGCTTGCATAGATTGAAATCCACAAAGTACTTCCCAGTTACACCTTTCACGCTTGGGTGGAGAGCAACATAGCATGTCGTGGCTGCTCCTTGTGATTTTTGTTTTTTCAAAAATTAACTTATGATTAGTGACATCATATTTGGACGTCTGAACCATTTCAAACGAAACATTCTTCTCCACCTATATTGGAATTTTAAAATGATGGAAAAACATACCTGAGGGACGTTCTTCCATATGTAAAAGGTGAGGATCTTCAAGAAGTTTGGGAGAAATCATGGTATGGTGTTACAAAGGAGTAACTTTAAAAAGTGCATATAATTTACTTGTGTAGTTTTGTTTCTTCCTCCGGTCTCCTCCAATCACGAAGAACCCTAAAACCTCAACCTCTCCAATCTCTACGCGATGCCTCCTTTCAAACCTGCAACCAAGACAACACAAAAGATCCATGAAAAACCCCAAATCAAAACCCTAAGTCACGATCTTTAATTCGCATATCAATTCACCCAGAACCACGAGCAAGGACACGAAACGCGCAAAAGGATCAATGTATCTCAGGTAAAATTGCTGAAAACGTGGCATAGGCGATGGTTAAAACGTCACAAGGGAAAGTGGTTGCGAAAGATTTCTTCACAATGGAAGAAAGGGATGTGTGTTCTTCCCAGCAACAATGGAAGAAAGTTCTTGCTTTTCCTTTTTACCTGTATGAGTGTGTGTCACTGTGTTTTGAAATCTTTTTTGCAGTCGAGGTTAGCGGGTATCGGCGACTGGAGAAGAGACCGCCGCGGCCGGTGGGGCGATTCTGGGAGGGTTTCCAGTGGCCGTAAAAGAAGTAGGAGAAGAGGCCGCCACGTGGAATTGTTGATTATACAACAGATCACCCATTCAATTTAATATACAACACGCCATATAAAAAAAATACAGCTCAACACAGTTAGACGACTTCAATGAAAACTTAACGAAGAGGGTTTAATTGGCTCGATTTTACAAGTTTATGGATCCAATTGAGACCGAAAAAAAAACAAAAACCCACTTGAGATTGATCAACAAATATGAGGACAAAACGAGAGTTTAAACCTATTTATTTCTACTTATATTTTTGTGGGTATTACAGGTTTTTGGAGGAGGGAGTGTGGAATGTTGTCTGTTAAAATTAAAGAGTTTAAATGCTGATTATCATTCACATTCACTATTACTTTCTTACACGTACCAATGACAAATTTTAGCTTTGAATGGTTTCAATTTCACGCATATTATAACTTTAGGTATTTACAAGTAGTTTGCTATTTTTTTTTAATAAAAGCATATTCCGTTTCTGTGCAAGTATCACGCGACAAAAATTATAATCTGAATGATAAAGTCTTACAAACGACATTGCACTAAAAACAACATTGAATTAAGTGTCACGTTGAATCAGAGAAACCCCACACACCTTTTAACATAATTTGAAAATTGGATCAACAAAATACCCTAAAATGCGTTTCACAATCACTCAAGAGTCCTAGTTTCTAACAGCTCGGGACAGCCATACAGAGAAATTAATCATTCAATATGTATAGGTCCAATTCAAATTTTAGTCACCATTGTAACGTGAGCAAGAAATTCAAATATGTTTCGTAGACCCACACCACTTGGAAATTGTAATGAAGCTTCCAATTCTCAGTATCGAAATAGATAATATCTCACAATATGTTAATTCATACTCATGATATTATTTTAATGGATTGGGAATAAATATTACAAAGGCATACCATCATTTCTTTTTAGACTTTGACTAAGAACAAAAACTTTGTTCTGATAGGACTAAAATCTCACATCACTTATAAAATCACTTATAAATTAAAATTTAAGGTAATTTAAATACTTTCTTAATTTTTCAAAACCCTTTTTAATGATAAAATTATAGTGAAACTTTAAAAAATATATATACATTCTACGGATGATGTGTCTTATATAAATATTAATATGATGATGTTCTTCGTTTATCTCTAAATTAATTTTATAATTTATTATTTTTTTCTTATCTTTAACGTTTTTCCTTCTCTTTTTTTTCTTACTTATCAATCAAGTTCTTTTTAATTTAACTTTTATTTACATCATCTTAATTATAATTTTTGTTTTTCGTTAATTAATTTCAATGTTGTTTTTATTTTTTGTTTTTACATAAGTCTAGAGGGACTTTTTTCCCACTATTTCATTGTACTCTTACCATATTTTTGGGATGGTTAAGTTGAAGTTAATGTGGTTTTTTTTTTCAAGCAAAATTTGAGCGATATGTGTTCTTACAAGACACTCTGATACTCAAGTTAGTTTGTGTGAATTTATGAGTAGTAAAGACAATTGAATGCTCTCTATACCTATAAAATACCAACCTATTTAGAGAGTTACAATATGTCATTGTGTATGAGCATGAATTAGCATAGTCAATGTCTTCTAATGAACAATAATTGTTTAATTCATTGATTAAGGATATAATCTTTTGTAAACCTTTTTGTTATTACTCTAGGTTCAAGACATGTACTTGGACATATATCTTGATCTATCTTGATTTATGTTCCACATTTCTCTCATTTATATATATTTGAGATACAATACATGAATTAACTTCACTTTCTTTGAATAAATTTTCTTTGCTCATACTCAAGATATCCAAACAAGATTCATTTTTGCGAAATATTTAGTGTAAAACAACGTATTTCGATATCAAATGACCTTACACATCTCACACAAAATATATATAAACTTGATATAACAGTTGTTCCCATAAAGTCCAACTCAACAAATGATCCAATGGACCCCCAATGCATCATATGACTAGTGTTTATGCATATTAGATAAGTCCATCAGACAATACATGGTATACGAGTTCATTAAAAGAGTTTGACATAACACAAAGTAAACAATTCTAGTGAAACACATAAGACAAGTTCAATGATACATTGACCAGACGAATACATTGTCTAGATGCCTAGAACATATATTGTCTAACATGACTTAAAAAGTTGATTTTAGTGGATGATTTTATTTAAAGATCATTTAATCTCATTTATACAATTAAAAAAAACTACATTAAGTGTTTTAAATGTGATTGAAAATGTACTCATCAAATACGCTAAAAAATTTAAGCAATATAAACCAATATCAAATAATTAATCCAATATTGATTACATTTGTAGTGAAAACATGTCCAAAAACAAGAATTGAGGGTTTAGTAGTGTTTTAAATTTATTTGAAATATTTTCACAAAAAGGTTTTTCAATTATATGATAATAATACAAAGTTTATACTTTACAGATGATTTGTCAAATTGTTTTTTTAAGGATGTGTTTGAAAGAGATCGTTCAGTTGAAAGTTGGATAGACACATTGTAAAAAAACTCTTATAAAAACATGTTTTTTCATAAGGCTTTCTTTCTTTAAGTCAAATGAAGATTAGCAACATGCAATCGAAACAAATTATTTTTATATTGGTTAAATAATTTATTCTGTCCAATTTTCCATCAACTGATTAAGTTTCACTAAGCGGGTTTGTAACAAATTTAAAAATACATATGGTTGTGACAAAAAGGAGACATCAAAATAATTATGGGAATTTGCATTCCTATTATTAAAGTATTTGTGTAATTTTAAAATAAAGGGGAATTATACTTTGATTTGTTTTATAAGTTCTTTCTATAGTTAGTTTATTATCATAAAGCCATTTATTTAAATTTTTTTTTGTTGATTCAAGAAAAAATTGTAGCTGGATTTTCAGAATACAAATGATATATAGAAAGATATCTATGTATATTTTTTTTCATGAAAAATTGAAAAAAGAATGTGATGTTTTAGTTAATCTAATATATTTCTTCTTTGGAATATCTTGCAAATTTTTTTTTCCGAATTCTATCATTTTACTATCATAATTTTTTTTATTCGAATGAATATTTGTCTCTAGAATTATAAGTCCTCTTTTATGGCTAAATGGTGTAGAGATACACATTTGTATTACTTGGAACTCATTGACTTATGGCTAAATGAACCAAATATTATTTGAACATGCAACCACTACTAGCTAAAAACTTGAGTATTATTTGAAACATAACCACTTCTAATTAAAAAAATTGAGTATTGATGGGGTAAACTTGGGTTTTGATTTTTGTGTTTATTAGGATTAAGTCTTAAAATCTCCAATATCACACAATATCATGTTTTAAAAGGTTTATCCAGTTGTGTGACATATTAGCAAGTGCACAAAGTCATTTGAAGTACAATCGAATGGGGGTTATCCTATTCATAGGGATTCAACAAGCATATTGGTAGTTTGCTTTTCGATTTTTGTATTTTGATAGAAAATACATATTTAGAAAATATTGATAGTAGTATATATTATATAGATTAAGTGAAATAGAGGTTATGACTGGATTTCATCTCATCCTCTTCCACTGCACCACTGTTGATCTTGTCTACGTACTTACGCAAATCATTCTTTGTCCTATGAGTGCTTTTTTTTAATGTAACTCTAGGTCCATTATTGAAATCTAGAGCATAGGATCACTAAACTTTAGTATGATTCTTTAGTGATTGCTTAAATGAATCACCTCCTTTAAGATCAATACTATATGTCCAACTACAACCTTAGATTTATTCCTAGCATCTAAAAGCATATAGGAGAATTGATTGGACTATAACTTGAAATTAGTTTCCACTTAATGTCAAGCCGATTAAATAAGATGAGTGATCAGTTCATCCAACAATAAGCATAAATCAATTCACAAATAGATTGAATAAAATCATAAATAAATATCCAAGAAATAGAAGTACAAAGAGTTAGAATTGATTATACCTAACCTCGACACAAGAGAGTTCAACTACTCATAGAATATTGCAATGTAATCCCAACAACATCTATACATAAGATTTACAATGAAAGCATATCTCTTGAGCCTCACAAACCCATTCCTACTCTATTACTACATATTTGGTCCTCAATTCAATGCCTAAAATGAAGATATGACATCTGTTTTTATAACTTGAATCATCCAAATCATACTCAAACATACTCAAACACATATAATACATCACTTGAATCATCCAATCCAATCATTGACATGTTATACCCCCAATAAACCCAATTATACTACATATGATTAATACCACACCCTTACAACATATGTTTGCATGGAAATCCACATGCATAATGACTTTCTTCTCCATTAACATCAAACCCTCTGTTGGGATAACCCAACAAAACATACATAATATATTCATAAGGAAAACCCATCACATATATTACCAAAAACCTATGCCCATGCATACACAAACCCTTGTCCAATAATAGGAACATATAATCATAATCATATAAACATATATCAAACAAGGATTTTCATGGAAGTAAATCAAGAATGCATAACATACAATAAACATGGTAAGCTTTCCATACCTTGACCAATACTAGAACTTTATCTAAACTCCAAAACCACATAAATTCTCCCTCCCTCGCACTAAGATTTTCTGTAGCTCTTTCGCATCTTAGGCCAAGGAAAAACCCTTAGACTAAGTTCTCTTATTATTCTTACCACATACCCGATCTACTTTATGTGAGTGTAAATAATTATTGACTATTAAGATATCTCCTTACTCGAATCCATATACTAAAGAAAACACAACATTAGGAATTTTCCCCATATAATTCCCATAAAATCATATATATAGACACACTACAACCTCAATTATATTTCTTACTTAATGATCATGGACTTCAATAACATTAACCAATAAATTATCTAAACCAACAAAACAAAAATATGTAACACATAGTATATGAGAACACAACACATAAATGACGCTTAATAGTAAGGAGGGTCGCTCAATGTCGTTTTTCCATGGGGTTTAGCGCCCAACGACACAAATTGACACTTAACACTACAAAGGTAGGGGGTTCGTTGTCAAAGTGACACTTAATGGTGAAAACTACCACTCAACGCTTTGTTAGTGGGTTTTATGATATCAGATTTCTAGTTCTTACATAATTGCTCGACACCCTCAATCCTCTTCCATTTTAAAACATTATTTTAACTATACCAAATTGGCCAACTATCTTAACACGTACTATGCATCTTAACAACAATACCCACCCTCATATTCAACATGCAAACAACTAATTGACAGAAAATCAGCATACAATTTGTGAGAAACCTAACTTCCTTCACCTTGTTGGGTTGGACAAATTCTAATGTTCCTTCAAGGTGCTCTAAGATCTAAAGACCCTAGAAAGACTCTATAAACACAACGACAACCTAAGAAAACACATGCAAGGAAGATAAAGCTTGCAAGAGATGAGTGATTGATAAAAAAAGAGAGAGAAAGGAAAATGACTTACTTTGAGATAAACTAAGACAACGGAGTGTAAGAATTCTCCTCCACTTGTTATGTTGCCAACCCTAGCCGAGGAAGGAAAAATGTGAGATTTTGAAAAAAGAAAAAGAAATAAAAAAAATGAGTAGGATCTAAATGTGATGTGAGAAGAACTAATTTTTGTATATTTTATAAAAGAAGAGAAGTCTTAATAATTAATAATTATATATATATATATATATATATATTAATATTAATATAAAAAATCTTAAAATTTAGTGGAAAAATTGCTCCCACAATTTTATTGTGGATATAAATAATATATATACACCATCAATTAAAATTACTTTTGAAATAACTCAAAGTCATTGTTATAAAAGTTTATAGGATTATTATCATTATAAAGTTTATATTCGATTGAAAGTTGTTTATCTATGTATTACTAATGCATTTAAATTAAATTTTATGAACATTTTTGTTTGTTATATAATTTACTATAAATAAAGTTGATTCTGTTTTTAAATCAAATTGAATTTTTTTTACTTTGATAACTTCAATTTATTAAATACATAACACATCATTAAAACTTTAAAATTAATTAAAAAACCCTTTTAAGTACTTTTTATCTCTTATGTTCTGTTCTATAAAACAAAAAATAGAAGGGTGTGAAATGTTAATGCGAAGACAATGAACGTTCAAATTGGCGCGTTGTTGATTACTTTACGACCCACCCACTAACCATCAACATTCAGAGTGCACTCGTGTAAAGTCACACACAGCAACGTTGGTGGACCCCAACCATTTTCAAATTTCGAAAACGCAATAGAACTTTCGTTAAGACAAGAAAACGTCTAAAACGGTGAGCACCGAGCTATAATTGCATATTCGTAATTTTCAGGATTTTCTACTCAACTAGTGGTGACCAGTGCATGACCTTTGTTTGAAAACGAAAACCTCTCCCATCCTGTTTTATCTCACTTCACTCTCTCTCTCTAGAATCTACCTTGCGTTTTGGTGCTCTGCTTCGCGTTCGCGTTCTACTTCGTCGTTTGGGGATTCTAGGGTTTCGTGGAAGAAGATGACGACCATGGAGAGTTTGATTGGGCTGGTGAACCGAATTCAGAGGGCTTGCACGGTGCTCGGTGACTATGGGGGTGGTGACAACAACACCTTCTCTTCTCTCTGGGAAGCTCTTCCTTCCGTTGCTGTTGTTGGTGGCCAGGTTCGTCTCAACTAATCCCTTTTTTTTTCTCTTGCTTTTTAATTTTAAATTTACACGCTCTTAAATTTTTTCGGCAGAGAATGAAAGGTTGAGATTCAGTAAACGGATTTTTGGGTTTCTGCTTTTGCGTTTTTCAACAATCGATTTTTCGAACAAACTAGTTGTGTTTCTGAATTATATTTTTCTTTGATTGAGTTGACTTCAGTATTTAGTTTGGAGAGTGGCTCTGGTCGTAGGTATCTTTTTCTGTGTGTTTTTGCTCGGTGGCTGTGTGTATGTATGAAATTTTGAAACTTGCGGAGGAGAAAGTAGAATCAATTGGATAATTGGAAATGGGTTCTTTTCATATTGTTATAATGTAATTTTCAGGGTGTAGTTCTATCGCTTTTTTTTTTTTCTTTTCAGTAATAGAGTAGACTAAACAGTTTTTTTAGGAGCCTTTGTTTTAATTTTTTGTTTATTTTTTATGCATGATATACGAGTCTGAAGAGTGTGTTTTCCTTTTTTTTCTTTCAGAAAAAAATGAGTGGAGTTTGAGAAAACTGTTTAGTTTTGCTTAATTTTATTTTAACATCGGTATTTTGAGTGTAGGTCTGAATTCACTTTCTCTTTTTATATCTTTTAAAATTTGAGCAGAGTTCAGGGAAGTCTTCCGTTTTGGAGAGCATTGTTGGTCGTGACTTTTTGCCTAGAGGATCAGGTTTGATATCTTCTTTCTTATTTTTCTCATTTTAACGAATTGTTGGACTTATCCATTTTACTTTTTGTGAATGGACTACAGGGATTGTGACAAGGCGTCCGTTGGTGTTGCAGCTACATAAATTGGAAACAGGGTCACAAGAGTATGCCGAGTTTCTTCACCTGCCGAGGAGGAAGTTTACTGACTTTTGTACGATCGTAGCCCACTTCCCTCTTTACATATACGGGAATGACATGTTTTTGACTAATTATAGGATGACTTATGTTTTCTGGTTGCGTGTAAAAGAATTTGAAGGCTTGTTAGCATCTTTTATGCTTGTTTGTAAATTGCATGTTCACTAATGTGCCCCCTGCCGCCGGATTGATTTTCTTTTAATTTTCCATTATGTTATTTTTATATCTAGTGCATTTATCTCATTTTTTTTAATGATAATATTATAGCTGCCCTCATGTGTCCCTGTGGTTACAGACAAATCAATTTTCAACGTGTTCAACAAATTCTAATTCTTTTTGAGATTCAATCAATACTCTGAACAGAACCTTTGATCAAGTGTTACGATTGTGTTTGGCTAGCACTTTATCATATGATAATTGTTCGTTGTGACACTGTTCACATGCTAATTGTGACACTGTTCACATGCTAATATGATTTATAATTTTGTGGAGTTGATTTTTTTATTAGTGTTCTGTGGCATAATATATATATATATATATATATATATATATATATATATATATATATAATCTATGTTATTTCATTTCTTAAAAGAAATTTTCTTGTTGCAGCTTTGGTCCGCCAAGAAATTCAGGATGAAACTGATAGACTAACAGGGAAGACGAAACAAATATCTCCCATTCCAATTCATCTTAGCATCTATTCACCAAATGGTACCCATCTCTTTTCATTGTCTCTTGCTTTTTTTCAAAGATATTTTAAAAATTGAAACTAAACATATAAAGTAGATTTGAACTCATATTTAATTCATTTTAATATCTAATATTGTGATGGGTTCAAGTGGTTCTTGAGAGGTGAAAATAAGAATCAGATGAAGAAATCTTGGAAAAAATACCCTAGAATGTTACCACCTGACCCTATATAGGAAACAAATATCTCAGTCATCAAGACCAATAAAATTTGGTAAAATAGTTAATGTTAACTAATATTGTCATAACTTTATATTTTATTTCAAAAATCGCACAACTTTTTTGGAATATAATGACTCTACTCATAATCTAAGGCAAAAGAATTTCAACCAATGTGTTAGAATACAAGAAGGAGAAGTTAGTTAGGGCAGTTAGAATATTAGCTGTGCAGGCCCAGCACAATTGCAACAGAGATATAACTAACTGATGTTACATATACTAGATTATTTATTATACAATTGCCATACTAAATTAGAATACCGAATCAGTGATATATGCAGGCACTATATCTCTAACCCTGCATCCTGCCTCCCCCAATCCCAAAACAAACTCTGGTTGATGTAATTATAAATGATGCCCAGTTTGTCTATAAAAAGACAGGATGATAGGAACCAAGGTATCAAACAAGAGAAACAGCTAAACTGGTACTAGTATGCGTATCAGAATAAAATTCCTCTATAATGGATTAGAGAAGTCTAATAGAGAAACAACATATGGCCATGGATATAATAATCTCCTTACAAGCATGGAATAGCCACTAAGATTGTAAAAACAAAAACACATCTAGATGATGAGAAGTGCCTGTCTCTACTCAAAATCACCACCTAAAACCTCAATAATTCCCCCATTTTCATTTGGGTACCCTCCCTCCTTATATACCCATTTCCTCTCTCTCCCTTTTAGCCCCAATGCATGATTCCCATATCACCCTCCCCACTCTTAGTGCAATGTAACCATTTGGTTTTTTACCCTCTTTTTCAAATATGACTTATAGACCTAATTAATATATAAATGGTAGTGTTATTTTAGTTGGCTAGTGTCTTGTATTATGTTATGTGCAGTCAATAATATATTCCATCTTATTGTTAGCTATCTTCTCATTTTACTTACTCCTAAGATGAAACTATAGTTTTAACACATTGCAAAACTATTTTAACGAGCTTGAAAATTTGAACAGCTATCATACCTAATATGATTCCTTTATTATCTGACTAATTTTACAGCCTTTTCCTTTTTGTCTCTTGAGCAGTTGTCAACCTAACATTGATTGATTTACCGGGTTTGACTAAAGTGGCCGTTGGTATGCTTTGTATCTAACTCCTATTTTTAGTTAGAAATCAAGTGTTTGGATCAAAAGATAATCTTTATCTTTGATTGACAATTGTGTCCATCTTCTTCAGAGGGACAACCTGAGAGTATTGTTCAAGAAATTGAAGCTATGGTTCGATCATACGTTGAAAAGGTAAAAAACGTTTTTCTCTTAGGCAGTTAATATACATTGGACATATCTTTGGTGTGACCACAATCTGTCTGCCTTTAGTCTATTTGAATTGCAACAGTTCGGATGTATGTTAGCATCATTTATTTTTGCTTTTTATATCTGATGGATCCCTTTAAGTATATGAGCAAGTTCTCCTTGAGCTGGAAGCTTTCACTGGCCGAGGAACCTCACCTGACCTTAAAATTTATATAATATACCAAATTTCCCTGTATTTTCTAATAATTTATTTGCATTACCAAACAGGTGAGAATGGTATAGACAATTATATGATCTAATTTGAGAAATTATTCGCTACTTGTAGTTTGATTTAATAGTTCAACTACAACATGAATTCCATTTCTGACAGATAATTGATTTCTGCGAGAGCACTTTTGTTTTGTGTGCCAACTATGTGCGATAATTAATTGAATCTGCGTAGTCATTTCAGACAAGTCCACTCTTTTTCCACTCTCTTTCCACTCTCATGCAGTGTTTCCAGCCCCTGCTCCAAACTCAGTAAAATATCAGACCATGGGAAAAAGATACAGGAAAAATTACATTTTCTTTCACTTGTCTTTAGTTATCCCTTAAGCTGGTTATTGTTCCTTTTAGGTTGGGATTATTAAGGCTAATGTGTCTCAAATTTTAGTATTTACAAGCATGTGAATGTAATAAACCACTTGCATTCTATCCTTATCTTCAATATAAAGGTCTCATTGCAATTCACTTTGCGTTTTTGGGATCAGCTGCACCTAGGGATGACAATGGGTAGGGTAGAACTATAGTACCCTTCCTAGTGCATACATTTTGAAAAAGTTAACGGTACTGGTTCCCCTCCTCCCTCCTGCCCGGTATCAATTTTAAATCCCATCCATGATTGGTATTCCGGCACAAGTATAATTTTAATCTCCATCCGTAATAAAAAATTATAAAAATATTTTTCCTTTAATAAACTGAAATCTCACTGTTACTAATCTAAAATAACATAAAAAACGTAAAATTAAAATCAACTAAGCATATCTTTGGTTTGAGTCATTCAAACATAATCATAACAGCAATTTTGTAAACATTTATTGTTTTTAAAATTTAAATTATGCTATATAATTATTTACATTAGGTATTATATATATATGTATATATATATATATATATATATATACATATATATATATATATATATGTATACAATGTATGTATATGTATGTATAACTGTATTACTAGTACTGAGACACTGATGATGGTAAACATGTTATCATAATTTAAAATTTTGAAACAGTCACTTTGACTTGTGTTTGTTATTTACAAATTTAAAATTATGAGTATGTATATATCTGTTATAGAATATAATTTAATTTCTGAATTTCAATTGTTTTATTTACATTTTAAATTTTGATTTTGAATTATTTCTACTATGACATCTCCATTTTAATTTTGAATTATTTCTACAATGACATCTCCATTATGAAAAAAAATGTAGATATATATGCAATCAAACTTTTACCATTTTTTTGACAAAAGGATTTTCACTATAATTTTTCATTCTACCACTTTGTATAGCACAGCCATATCATAAATAAAACCATTTTTTTCTTATGTTCAAACATCAATAAAACACATTTATAAGAACAAAAAATTATGCAAATGTATAAAAAATTAAATTTATGAAAGTTGGAGAAACTGTATAACATCTTAACTCACAAAAAAAGTATAAAAATAATTGATTATTATATATTCACACATAAAATGAAATGTAATATTGTGCACAAATATAAAACTAAAAATTATATTATTTCTACAATTATCATTGTTTTGTAATCATGAATTTTTAATTAGAAACCAAATAGTGGTTTTGCTATAAATTGCTCAAAACATCGAAACTATTAAAACATAATATTAAAACTACAACCTTAAGTCATTAAAATGTTAGTCACAACAAAAAATATTGGAAACATAATGCTCTAACACAAAGGTGAGGGGGCAGGTTTGGCAATACAGTACATGAACTCGTACTCATTAAATTTTGCCGGTAACTTACTGCCCTGAATCCATCCACAAACAAGGAGGTATTTACCCTATTCATTTGCAGATATTTTTGGGAGTACCTGAAGGTTCTGGGTACAGTTTGCCATCTCTGGCTACACTATGTTCCTGTAGGATGTACTCCAAAATGATATGCTGATGGGTCTGAACATTTTTTAGTCAAGAAGTGCTTATGTCTCAACGTGATAAAACTATTCAGTATGACTTAATTAACAGTAAACAATAATGTGTTAACTTTCTCGTTTGTTTTATGTCATAAGTCTGGGAATCAGTTGGTAGTTTGGAATATTGTTGTGAAGCTCTTTAGTGTATTACTTAAATCTTATTACAATTTAATTTAATGGTACATCAGAATTTCATATATTATGACCTTTTGATTCTAATAGGCTATGTAATGTGTATGTTAGGAGGAAATATATTAAAAAGTAGCTGTTGGTTGGGTTGTTAGGATGAGTGAGACTTTCTACATATAGTTGGGAGGTTTTTGTATTCGGGGACATTATTTTTGAATGTTTGGAGAATTGTTCACAGGATCATATTGACATCCTGTGTGAAGGGAACATTGTCCCTTGGATGCATTCATGCTGTACTTGTTTCCTAGAATCAATAATACGATATCTATTCAGTGAGTCTGGGTGTTTGCATTCGTTTTCCTGGTTTCCTCTATCTAGATACCTAACAGTTTCACATTTATTTTGTTAGTTTATTATTGTGAGTCTATTTCTTAACAACATTGCTTTCTCTATATTTCAATTGATGGGGGCGTTTTGTTTCCTCGTATCTTAAAATAAACTACTCGCATGATCTATTTTCATTAATCAATTACTTTATGTTCAACAGCCTAATTGCATCATATTAGCAATATCACCAGCCAATCAAGATATTGCAACTTCTGATGCTATTAAACTTTCTCGGGAAGTTGATCCCACAGGTACTTTTGATTGCTTCGTGTAATGGACATTTTTACCTTGCTTTCTCATATTTTACTAAAGTTTACCTGTAATCTGGCTAGGTGAAAGGACATTTGGGGTGTTGACAAAGCTAGATTTGATGGACAAAGGAACTAATGCGTTAGATGTAATCTTTCTTTTTTATTTGATGCATGTACCTTTAATGTTAAAATCTGAACTGTGCCGGTAAAATTATACTAATATATCCTCATTTTCGCTTTTATCCCCTCAAGGTCCTTGAAGGAAGGTCTTATCGTTTGCAACATCCTTGGGTTGGGATAGTAAATCGATCCCAAGCAGATATCAATAGAAATGTTGATATGATTGTTGCTCGACGAAAGGAGCGTGAGTATTTTGCTTCCAGTTCTGATTATGGGCACTTGGCCAATAAAATGGGTTCAGAATACCTTGCAAAACTTCTCTCACAGGTTTTCTTTTTGAAGATACTCTTTGCTAATCCTTTTTTGAGATAAGTTGTACTTTTAAGCCCGTTAACTTATTTTGCAGCATTTGGAGTCAGTAATTAGGGCAAGGATACCTAGTATAACATCTTTAATAAACAAAAGCATTGAGGAACTTGAATCAGAGATGGATCATCTTGGGAGGCCTATTGCTCTTGATGCTGGAGTGAGTGCTTTAAACTTGTAACGATTTCTTTGAAAAGTAGAACTCTTTTCATGATGTCCTTCTAAGTATTTGTTGAATGTTGATTTCTTATTCAGGCTCAATTATACACCATCCTAGAACTTTGCCGAGCATTTGAAAGAATATTCAAGGAGCATTTAGATGGAGGGTAAATATGTTCTTTTACTGTATTCCATTTTTATGCTATGAGTGCAATTTGAAAAGGGGAAGGGAGGGTATCGGTGATAAACATCTTTGATTGGAAGGATTTGTAGAAGGTGAATGAAATTGATTCATTTCTCTTTGTCCAGATTTGGGAGCTAGGCATACACTTAAAATTTATCTAGTGAATAAAATTATTGTCTTTTTCTTAGAGAATCCAAATAAGAGTTTACCAAGGTTATGAAACTTGTAGATCCTACGTAGGATTGTGTAAGGGATATACGAATAACATCAAATCATAACAAGGAATGTAAATACCAACCTCAATTAAAATTTTTCTATGCATTATAGTAGCTAATACTGCTAAGTAACAGTGCTGCTCTAGTTGAGAGTAACCTTGCATAGGTCTGTTGCTAGTTCATTTGCTTTGGTCGCTATAGATGCATGGATTGCGGTGGAGTTGCAGCCCCAAATCATGGGCTGAGAATCAAGATGATTCTGCAGAGATTTTCATCCCTTTTCAAAACAAAAGTCCTTTTCAATGCGCACTTAAGCAAACAAAATCTGTATTTTACCCTCATTTACACTAAAGGGTTTTTTGTTTTTCCTTCACTCAGTTAAGGAAATCTATTAAATTTTTTCCTCACTAATTCATATCCTTCAATTTCAATTGATTGACCAACTTCTAGTCTATGTTTGGAATAATTAGAATGGCCCAAAATGAAACACAATTACCATCCCACTGTCATTCATTTGCATCTCTTTCCATCAGTTTAAACTTATCCTTAGGATTTATAGTAGCCTCTCCTCTATCTTGGGCAAGCCCATTGAACACAAAGGTCCCTGAGAAGCATCTAACTTTCTACCCGCACAAAAGCCAACAAGAAGGCTATTAATAGGATCCTTGGTCTTAATGCTACAGTAGCAGGAACTGCTTTAGATAATTGGTCAAAAAGTCAGCTATTGGACTATAAGGAGTCTGGGTTGTGGACGACCTGAGTTGCTAGGTTGTTATCATGTCTGAAGGGAGGGAGGCTGGGTTGATGTGATAAAGGGGAAGAGAGTTATTTTTGTCTGTTTAGGTCTTTTAGCTGGGAAGAGAAAGTATCTTCTCTGAGTAGATCTTTTTTTTCCGGGAGAGGTGTTTTCTATTGTATATGCTCATTGAGCTTGTTTGCAGGGGTCTTACAGCCATTCGATTGATCCCTCAAAAATAACTTCAGATTGTGGGGGCAAGAATCTAAGGTCAATATTGAACAACTGCACTGATTATCAATGATCAGTGTTTATTGTTCCTAAATGGAGATGTTTTTACTAAAAAGCATATGGTTTGAAGTATTCAATATTTCAACATCGATGGATGATCTATATCATATGAGATTTTGCAGTCTTGAAATAATACACTCTTTTTCTCAACTGTCTAGTTCCTTGGTTTTTCTTTCTGGGCTGCTAATATTCTAGACAAACTACTATATCCAGTTTCTTGAGGAAGTCAAAATTGTCTTACGAAGTGGACAAACCAACTCAAAATCAAAATTAGTATGTATGGTAGGTTTGCACCAATTTACGTATTATGATTGACCATATCTTTAGTTGATGTGGGATCTTCAAGACATCTCATGTTGAGGACTTAACATCTCAGGTGGGTAAATGAATATTCATGAGTGGTCCAATAGTAGGTAACATTGGCATGATAGACCCAACATATCTCACTTGGATCTTCAACCTTTAGTATTACTATTTATTACCTGAAATGATTAATGATATACTTCGCCGAAAGGAAATGGCTTTCAACAACGCAAACCTTTATGATGTGGTTTGCCTACTGCATAAGCTAAAGGGAACATAGCCAAAAATTGATTGACTTGATTGTGGAGATTGTCAGTTTGTGGTCATTGATGATGAGCTAGTTGATAGGTCTCCATTTAAATAATAATGTTCTCTATTGTTCTTAGGCGGCCTGGAGGAGATAGGATATATAATGTCTTTGACAATCAGCTTCCTGCTGCTTTACGGAAGCTCCCATTTGATCGGCATCTTTCTCTCCAGAATGTAAGGAAAGTAGTGTCAGAGGCTGATGGTTACCAACCTCACTTGATTGCTCCAGAGCAAGGTTACAGGCGCTTGATTGAGGGGGCTCTTGGATACTTTAGAGGCCCAGCTGAAGCTTCAGTTGATGCTGTATACAGTCCACTTGTATTCTCTGATTTTTAATTTTGATCTAACAGGAATAATTAAATTGACTGATCTTGATTTTCTGTAGGTTAACTTTGTTCTAAAAGAACTTGTGAGGAAATCAATAGCTGAAACTCAGGTAACTTTTGGAAATATGTTTTACCTTGTTCATGAATTGTTTGCACAATTTGCGGAGATACTAATATGTTACTGCAGGAACTGAAACGCTTTCCAACATTTCAAGCTGAACTAGCTGCAGCAGCAAATGAGGCTTTAGAAAGGTTTCGTGAAGAGAGTAAGAAGACAAATCTTCGGCTTGTAGACATGGAGTCTTCTTATCTCACTGTGGATTTCTTTCGGAGACTTCCTCAAGAAGTGGAAAAATCTGCAACTCCTGCCCCCTCAAACATTGATCGTTATGCAGAGGGTCATTTCAGGAGAATTGCATCAAATGTGTCATCATATATAGGGTTGGTTGCAGACACACTTAGAATCACAATTCCAAAGGCTGTTGTTCATTGCCAGGTCAAACAAGCAAAACAGTCTTTGCTTAACCATTTCTATACACAAATAGGGAAGAAGGAGGTATATTCTATGTTTCCTTTTCTTTCTTTTTATCTCTTAAGAAAGTATAGATTTTTCCTTAATGGAGAATCATAACTATAGGTAAATCACCCTTCCAAGACCTCATAGCCTAGACTAGATCACATACTCCATATCCACCGGCATCCACACAGGGTAGCTGTGTATTAAACCACTCCAACTTATCCTGGGCAGACACTGCAATAATCAAATGTCACCACACTTGTGTTGCTACCTTGAAGAGACTCCGTAAATCTTTATCCCTATTGATAATAACCTAAGGAGAGCCACACTACTAAAATTTTGTTTTGTAGTAGTTGGAGAGCCTAGGGTCTTGTTAACCTCAAATTATATATTCATACTCTCAGTGTGGGACGGAAGTCCCATACCTTGCAATTGTACTATACAAATTGTTGAAGTTCAATAACTTCATTGAAGCTGTAAGTTATAACCCAGATTGTGACAACATCAACCCTAAGTAGTGAGTTGCCTCTAATATTTTATTTATCTTATATTCACACTTTTTAGACAAAACCTAATTTATACTGTTAGGGTTAGTGACATACTCGGAGACAGAGTTGCACGTTCTTGATGGTATAGTCCAAATACCTTTACCATGGAAGGATTACATAGTAGGCTTTCATCGGATAGTATGCTTCTGAAGTTTAAATATAAATGATAATAAATATTAAAATCCTTTTATTTCGTTTATAAGCTTAGCAATGTTAATGAAATAGTCCTAAGTGGAAGCCAAGGCGAATTACAGAGTTGTATCCGGACAAATGTTAATCGTCCTTTGTTTTGATGTTTGACAACATATTCTTGATAAGATATTACCTGCTATAGGGTAAACAGCTGTCGCAAATGTTAGATGAAGACCCAGCATTGATGGAGAGGAGACAACAGTGTGCGAAAAGGCTTGAACTATATAAAGCAGCACGGGATGAAATTGATTCTGTTTCCTGGGTACGATGAGCTTGGTGCTAACTGAGTGTCTTCCTAGTCTTGTACGATAGCGATCAGTTATGGGTTGGCTGGACCCTGATGTAATGTACTCATTTACTGCTCTTGTAGCGTTTGTCTGTAGGGTAAGATGGAGTTGATTTGGTTGTCTGAATTGTAGTGTACATCAACACAGAACGATGATCTTCACTTTGATTATATAATTTGTGTATTCTTTGTAATCTTATTCTTGGTTGTTAACATTATCGAGTCTTGAATTTGGTGTTCCAATGCTTGTTTTGTTTTCTTGACCTTGAACTGTCAAACAACAAACTGGTTGAGAAGGCAATCCCATAAGAATTGATTAAACCGGCAAAGTAGACAATACGAGGAAGAGACACAAATTCAGAGACAACAATAGCTCATCTAATAAAGTGGGAGGTATTTCAGTTGATCATGTTAATGTGGCAAAGTTGAAGTTTATATAAGTTTGTCTGCCAAAGGTTGAAGGAATCCATGAGAACACACCTATAAGAAGAATGTCCTGTTTTGACGGATGGATTATAGCAGAACTGCTTGACGGAAAGTATGCCTAAATACCTTGTAGATTCTAGTTTCCTCCTGTACAGCGATATTTACTCTTGCTTTGTTTAGACGCTAAGCTTTATGTAGTCAATAGCTGTATTTTGAAGTGCCATATCTATTCTGTTACGGTTTTATCATCATTCTTTCTATGCAGATTTCCATCAAATTTGATTTACTTTGCAGATTTCCTTCAAATACTCATTTATTTTGCACTCGTCAGATATTATTTTAATTTCAATTATCATGGTATGATGGTTCCGTTCAATTGGCCATAAAACTTTATACTGCCAACTGTGCCCTGATCGGTGTCTTCAATTGTCTCGAATATTACGTTTTTATTGGGGTGGGTTTTTAAAGTTTTATTGGAAAAGTTAATCCACTTATGATTCATGATTCAGCAGTTCTTCTTACACTTCTCTATATTCATCCCCAGTTTTCTATTTTTATCTTGTATTTCCAAAAATTTAAAAATGCTTTCATCGTCGTTCGAACATAAGTTAAGGTTTTTTTTTTCAATTTAATTTTTGTTTTTATTTAATAATAATATTAATATTAATATCAATAATAATAATAATATTAAAATAAATAAAATATATAAATTTTAAAAATCATAAAAACCTTAATCCGAGTATATATTTTTTTCAATTTTTCTTTAGTTTATTTATTATTTAATAATAATAATAATAATAATAATAACAAACATATTAAAAAATTACAAAATAAAATTTAATATTTTAAATTAAAATATTATTTATTAAATGAAAATAAATAATACATATTATAAAATTAAAAACAAAAAAACTTCAGAAAAATATGTTAATATATTAATCGTATTTTGGTTAACATATTTTTTTTTATTTTTTTATTTTTAATTTTGTAATATGTTTTATTTATTTATTTTAATAAATAATATTTTATAAATTAAAATATCAATATATATTTAATTATATGAAAAATATAAAATCAATTAAATATTTATTATATTAAAAGAACAATTTTTGATTATTAAATTTAAATAAATAACTTTTTTAATTTATTTTTTTAATTAAAAATATTAAATTTTAAAGTTTTTAATATGTTTTATTGTTATTATTATTAAATAAAAGCAGAAAATGTAAATTAAAAAAAAATTAACGATATTCAAATGTCGGTTGAATAAATTTTTTAACCAACGCCGATTAAATAAATATTTTAACCTATGTTCGAATATTTGTAAAGACATTTTTGACATATTAGAAGTGCATGATAAAAATAGAGGTGCAGGGAACTGTTCTTTATGATTGCAGGCCAATATTACTTTACACTGCTAGTACGCAATCTTCTTTAGTTTTAACTACTTTTACGCAGTTATTTCAATTTTATTAAGAAACAATGTCAGTTAATTTAGGGGATTAAAATTATTCTGAAAATATTTTATAAAAGATTTAGATAAGAGTGACAAATTTGAGGGGCTGGAAGGGTTAGATTAGTTCTTTAGTCTTTATGGTATCAGATAGGATAGATTGTCCTGTTAACCCATTTATTTATTTTTGTTAAAAAGATAAAATAACAAATTATATGAAAGATTTTTTTGCATTGTATTATATATATATATATATATATATATATATATATATATGATAATTTTCTAACTTAAATCATTAATATTTACAAATTAAACTTTAATTATTAATTATCATAATGTAATTCAACATGTAAAAATAATAATATTTTTAATTTTTTTTATCAAAAGCAATAATCAAACAGTTAAATATCCAAAAAAATATTTATATCATTTAAAAAATATATATACATCACGTAATTGTCATCGTTTTTGTTAAGTACTGCATATTTGATTTTATTAATAAAAAAATATTTATTAAATTACTCTAACACAAACATGCTCACATGCTCGCAAATACATAAAGCATCTTTATTAAGTGTTGCTGTAAACAATATCTTGTGATTATTGGGGAGTCATTTGTCCTATATATACACTTATATTGATTATCTATTATATGCTTATATTTTTTTTCTCATATTCTATATGCATAAATGATTAGCTACATAGCATGATAAAAATTCATTGATCGAATTTATTTGTTGAATTATATTTTGCAAAGTATTGGTTAAACATCAAAAAGGGAAAGATTAAGACAAGATTGTGTAGGAATCCTTTATTTTGAATTTAACAATTTTTTTATCAAAATTATGTTTATCGCAAAGACCGTTTTGGATAACTTGTTAAACGTTATCTGACTAAAACTTATTGTAAACCATATAGTAAACAATGTATTGTTTAGATCCTATGTGCGTAATCATTAAAAGAATAATTATTTTTTACAAGGACGAAAGACTTTATTAAAGTTCTTTACTGAACCAAAAGGACCTTAAGAGATACATGAGTTTTACGAGGAATGTTTACTTCACTAGTGCAAAAACAACTTATAACATCATGCGTTCAACGTTCAATCACTCAATAGTGAACCTTAATAATGATGGGTGACATTTTTGTAAATAAATGCAATTATTAAACGTCGTTTAGAATTGCAATTCGACGTAAAAAGATATAAAACGTCGAATGTGAGAGCGTTAGACGTCAAAAGGTTAGTGAATTCAATAAAAATTTGAGTGAGATATTTTCACTTTATCTTAGCGTGTGAGACCCTCTTCTCGGTTCAAACTTTTTTCAAACAAAGTTTGACGACCATACAAAATGAAGGAATAAATAACAATGTTTTTTTTTTTCATTTCATATGCTTTTAAACCATAAAAGGAGTGATATTAATTAAAAGCAAGTGTAGTTTTGATAAGATTGATTTACAAAACTTTATGTTCTCGTTTTGTTCAATATGTCATTTTCTTTTTTGGATAACTATTTTTTTTTATAATAAGTAGGTGCCTAAGATTATTTTATGCATATTCGCCTTTTATAAAAATAAAAGTATTGCCATAAACTGATTGTTGTACATTCACTGTTTTTTGTTTTATTTTACTCATATGTTGTTCATTTTACCGAGTCACATTACATTGAGCGACATGTATATGTGATTAGAATTTACTGCATTTGATATAAGTGATATCACGCACTTGCACATAAAAAATTACAGAACCTTCCATTGTTGTGTGTTGTATTATTTATTTATTTTAATTAAAAAAAACAAGGTTATGTTCATGGTAGTAGTTTTTCTATAAACAACTTTATAAACAACTCTATTTCTAGTAGTTATGATTCAAGGACAAAACAAATGAAAAATAAATTTTTAAAGTATAATCTTAATAAATATTTAACTTATATAATTTTAGAGATATGAAAAATATTCATAAATCATATAGAAACATTATTTTATGTCTTACTAAAATACTATTAATAGTAATAAACAAATATCAAGCATACTCAATTATCTCTCTCTATATATATTTGAATATATATATATATATATATATATATATATATAATATATATATTATTATGAATATATATATATATATATATATTATGAATATATATATATATATATATATATTCATAATAATATATATATATATATATATATTATTATTAACATGTAAAAAAGTTATTTTATATACGTTACGTATTAAAGTACCATTAATTAATGTTATTAAAATAATCTTTTTTGTCTCTTTCATATAGGTTTATTTGAATGAACTTTATTCAAATTTATATGACTCATTTTTTATTTTCATCTCTTAAGTTTTAAGCCAACACTTTACTGTCATAAAAAAAATAGGTAATTATGAAACCATGCCAAGTTTCTCCAAACAAATCATAAGTTGTTTTTAAATATACAAATAGTTACAAAAGTTTACAAATAGTTTTGTAACCTGTAAAACTAAGTCAATACATGTTAATTTATATTTAAATACATTACCAAACCCCTTATACATACAACAAAAGACAAACAACATCAATTAAAAATTTAGTTATGCCAGATATGTTATTATTTAGTGATTCATCGTATATAAAACTAGTAATTAATTTCATATATGTATAAATTTACTTCCTTTAAAATTTGAACGATACAACATCGTCTTCATCTAAGAACAAATCATGGCCAAGATCAAAGCATTATCTTTTTGTTATATGTATCCATTTTTTATTATCAATGTTCTATTACTTTACCTTTTCATTTCCATGTTATCAAATTCACAGTTCTCATTATATTTTAAGTTATCTACATGATTATCAAAAGATTGATCCTATATACACATATTTTCATGGCTAATGGCAACAATTTATGTGTAGGTTAATATGCGGAGTATCTCTAAAGTAGCTTTGATTTTATTATCAATAATGATGTTGCTTTCTGACACAACCCACTCAGTTGTTTTAGACTCTAGTGAAAATCATATAAAGTCAATTACTTTTTTTCTCTGAAAAATTTGAAGTGGGACCAGGAAAAATTGCGGTGAAAACATTATTAGAGATTGACTTTCCAAAGGGTCATATTGGGGTCAAGAGTTTTGATGTTGAAGTACTTGATGAAGTTGGTAATTCAGTACCTTTGTATGAAACTTACCTTCATCATTGGTTTGGTGTAAAATATATTGAAAACATTACCATGTCACACAACATTAAACAATCTCATGACCTTCGCAATGGTATCGAATTTGAAAGAAATGATGGTGCATGCCAAGGTTTTTTGCTTCCACATTATTGGGGCTTGGGAGGAGAATCACGAGGAACACATTCAAATCTTTCAGATCCTTTTGCTGTTGAATTAGGTAATGCTACAAAAATAAAGCGTGGGTTTAAAGAAAAATGGTTGTTTAGCATAATGGTTATTGATACACGTTGAACACATGATAGAAAAGGTTGTACAGAGTGTAGGTGTAAGCTTATGAATCTCCCAAAGGACTTTTACAATGTTACGACGGGCATTAATGGTCAATTGTTGTCTAAAAATTATAAAGGAAGACTCTTTTGTTGTCAAGATAAGGTACAATGCAAATTAAGAAATGGTTTTCGTGGCCCAACAAGAAAGCTTTCCCTAAGATACAAAGTAAGGTGGGTTGATTGGGATGAACACCAAATGCCTCTTAAGTTCTACATACTTGATTCAACTGATCGTGTGAGATCAAATGGTTCTACACCAATTCATGATTATCAAGTAGATGATTTATTCAATACATACTATACTTTACAGATTATTAGCAAACTTTTGAAACTAATTTATTTTCTAAACAAAAATATCAGGGTATTAATTGATTTTTTCATCCGTATGTGAGTAAAATAAATTCCTCAATTTTCTATAGGTAGAGTATACGATCCCGAGAAATCATGACAATGACTTCCCTCATGTTAAGAAAGCAAACATCCCAATGATAAAAGGTGGTTATCTTATATATGGCACTGCTCATATGCACACCGATATTGTCAATGTCACTCTATATGGACACGTAACATTTGATATTTGTTGTTCTCAAATACAAGCTTTATCTTGTAGATAAACTTACGTTAAATTTTGCCTAATTCATATATTCATCACGAATAAATTTTGTTGATACCTATATATCTCTATAAGAAATTAAATAGTTTACTGAATAATATATATTTTTATGATTATGCTTAACTTAGGATGGTTTATGCACTTCAAATCCGAAATATGGAACTGGAAAAGAAGCAGGAAATGAAAAGGGTTACCTAGTTGGAATGTCAGTTTGTTATCCAAAATCCGGTTCCATCAAAATCGCAGATGGAGAAATTCTAACACTAGAATCCATATATGAAAACAAGTTTCGTACTGGAGCAATAGGGCATTTCTATATTTACTTGGCAGAACAAATACCAAACAAGTACTTGAAAGAAATTTGATGTGAAACTAATTACTTATCATTATGTAATAACTTATATAATTAGTAGTATAATTGGAATACATCAATACCAATTCTAGATCATCATCACTATGTGTATTAATCTTGTTTTATTTTTAATCCACTAGTTGTGTTATGTTTTCACTATTGTGTTCTCTTGATGGATTATATGGTACATATGCAATATTTTTATGTTAATTGAGCTTATAAATTAAAAATAAATATTTTTGTGAACAAAGTGTCAATCTAAATCTATTAATAATACAAGACTATGTAGAGTTAATTGCAAATCACACTAAAGTGAAGAGGAAGAAAAAAAAATAAATACAAAACTGGACATGAATAAATTTTCTTGTATTATGCAAGTTATTGTTCTTTTACATCTATATAGAGTTTCATATAATTAACTTTTGTAAAAGGAATCAAAATATCTAGGATGATTATTCATATAGATAAACTTATGTTAAATCTTGTGCACTTCTTGTATTCATTAGTAATACATGTTTTAATAAATTCTATATCCTTCTAAAAAATTAACTATCTTAAAATTAAGTTTTGCATACTTAATTTAGGGGATAGTTGTAATACACAAATATCAATTCTGAGTTATTACTATTTGTATTAATGTTGTTTTACTATTAACCAACAACTTAGTTTATGATGGTGTTATAGTGTTTGGTTGATGCATTGTTTGGAATTTATAAATATTGTTATGCTAATAATACACAAAGAAAAATGTAGCCTACTAATTTAACTTATAATTTAAAAGATGTTGTGAACCATGATCAAATTTGAATTTGACAACAATAAAAGGACTTGTGAGACTGAATTGCAAATCCCACAAAAATGACCATGAAGAAAAAAACTAAATAAAAATTTGAAAAGGAATAAACCATCATCTTTTATTACACAAGTTAAATATTTTTTCTTTACTCCTGTTTAAATAAATACATTTTTTTCTTAATAATTTTAGTGTACAATAATATTGTAATTGATTTATATAAGATATTGAATAATTCAATTTCATATAAAAAATTGTAATGTCGCAATACCTTCTATTGTTTATCTTATGTATTGAAACTACTTATGAATATTCTTACAACATGGATAAGTTAAAATCCTTTGTAAATAAACTAATCAAGTTACTACTATTAACTTGAATAATCAAGTAGTCCTTATAAAATTTCCTGTCATATATTTTGAATTTGAATTATAAAATCTTAATTAAAATTATTTATTTTTTCAATTTGTGAAATATATTATTTAAATCATATATCTCTTATAAACCATAAAACGCTAATTTGCGAAAGAGTTTCAAACATGCTAATTTGTGCAATTCATTTAAATTTATATTTTAGAAATAAAATTTATTTACATTAATAAGTTCGTACTTAACTTTATTTAGATTTTACTTTAAATTGATTTTTTTTATTTATATTTATATTTTAAATACTTCTTTTTAAATAATTTTATTTAAAAGTTAAAAAATAAAATACGTAAGTATCTATAGATACCGGAAATGATTATAATAATGTCAATTTAACATACTACAGATTGAATTTTTTTCAACAGGGGATGGATATTAGGTAGACACCGAGTGTACCAAACTCAATTCGCTGTTATTTAATGAGAGACTAACTCCTCTCACTCACAATAACATGCCTCCTTTATTCAATATTATATCTATGTCATTCTAAATGTTTTTATAATAATATATTAAAAGAATCTTTCATTTGATGTATGTAATTCTTTTTTTCCAAAATTACCTATCAGTATAAATATTTCCTTTATATAAAATATATATACGAGTGTTTCATTCAATTTTTATTTTTTTTTTATTTTTTCACATTCAACAAACTAAACGTAATTTAAAATGTATTCAGAGAATTATTTTTTTATATCATTTTAATTACAATATCTTTTAAAATTTTAGAAAAATGTGGAGGTGACAAAGTGTTTTTTCTAATAATAAATAATAAAGTAAATTGTAGTGATTTATGCATTATTAGTTTCAATAGAAAAGTAAAAAAATACTCAAGAAATATCTTGGAATAATAATATGCATGTTTGTTATCTATGATGAACATGCATTACTCCTGTATGTTTGTGATCTATGTTGATGGACATACATTTAAAAGATTAACCCATGTTTTCTTCTTAATTTAAAAGAAAAAACTTAAAATGAAAGGAGAAAAAGGACTATTCACTTGGAGGTGTGATAAATAAAATTAAGCTATGAGTTTGGAATGTTTCTTTTGGTTAGAGATTTGAAACATAATATTAATATTTTTGTACTGAGAATGATTTTTGTCAGTATGTACAGCATGTGTGGAGATACTTTCTGGTTTTCTATGAATTATTATTTATTTGCTCTTATTTAGATAAACTTTATTGCAAAAATTGTTTCACTACTTCTTTTGTTTCTCTTATTGGCGCCATATTTACCAATTTGGAAACTCCACTCTGATACTCTTCCTATTCTCAATCTGTTTGCTTTCCAACCATGGTTCCTTCTTCCAACTCATTCTTTCTCTCCTTCACATTCGCATTATCACTTAGTGGGCAATAGATTGATCTTGGTGATCTCCAGAGAGCAAATAGTTCATTTGGGTTTTGGCGTTCCTGCGTCCTTTGAGAATACAAGAAAAAAGTGTTCCTTTGTTTTGTTTCGTTTTTTTTTGTTGTTGTTTGAAAATGTATCAGGCTGTTGCTCGCCGGACTCGAAGCAAGAAACCTTGGGTGGTCGGTGGTGGTTTGACAATGGGTCGGAAAAGAAGAAAGGTGGATGAAGAAGATGATGATGAAGTGATTTGCTTGGGAGAAAATTTGGAAGGGGAAGGGGCTGCAAGAGAGAAATTTGCATCTGCGTCTGGGGCTTCATGTTCATCACCAGATGATATGAAGAATGGTTTCGCGTATTTGGGAGAGACTGAGGATGATCCTGATCCTGATCCTGAAGAGGTGGTTGACCTCGAAGGCCATGATGGGGCTGAACTGAGGATTGATGAGTGTTACGAAACCAAGGGTTTTCAGGTTAAGGAGGAAGAGAGGGATGAGGAGGGTGAAGGTTGTTCTGTAGCAGCTGTGAGAGCTGATAAAGGTGAGAGCTTTGATGATGATGAATACGGTACTAAACCTGAAAAGCCGGTTGTTTTGTTGCCCGATTCATTTAGGGGTGGACGTAGTAGTTCTGATGATGGATATGATTCGTTGTGGTCTTCAACGGAGAGTGAGGATGTTGAGACTAGTGACGATGATTTTAAGGTTGATGAGGATGATGATGATGATGATGTTGAGAGTGAATACTCTAGCAGTGAGGAGAGTGATTCTTCTGAAGATGATGAGAGGAGGGGATACAAGATGGTTAAGGAAAGAGTAAGAAAGGTGGTGAGTGAATCTGAGAGCAGTAGAGTTTGGAGAAGGAAAGGTGAAAGAAAGAATAAGCATGTAGAGAAAGAGTTGGTGGAGAAATGGAATGGTGGTGATTGTGCTAGCGTGGCTTCTAGTAAATCAGAGATCAATAAGGAGGAAACAAAAAGGGCACAAGAGAATAAACAAAGAGCAAACAGAGTAGAGAATGTCAATAATGCTGATCCTGAAGTTTTGAGTGATCAGGGGAAAAGTTCAGGTCTCTATGTGTCTTCTGATGATGATGCACTAGAGGATAAGGAGAAAGGAGTGAGGGATCATAAAAGGGTGTTTTTTCAAAACGAGACAAGATATTCAAATGTGATCAATAAGTGTGGGAAAAATAATAAGGTCAAGGCCAATGCTAAAGAAACTGGACATAAAGATGAGCTGCATGAAATGCTGAGGATGTCATCGACAACAAAGAACCACTGTTTTGAATTCTTCAATGAATGCTTTAGGGGCAAGCGTGATTCTGCTAAAGATGTTTCAAGAGATTTGGATAAGAAGGTTGGTGTTGATGAGGGTCAGACTCGGCCATTTGGTTCAAGGGAGACAATTTCTTTAAACTGGAACTCCATGATGAAAGAAAAACCTGTTGAGAAATCTGAGTCACAGCAAGAGTTGGATATGCTGTGGGAAGAAATGGAGATGTTGCTTCAAGCTGAAAAAATTGGAGTCCAGGTAAATTTTAGACCAAACAAAAACTGTAATATAATATTAGTTCTTGTCATTAGATTTTAGGAATTCTTAAATTTGAAGTTACACACTAACTTTGTATAATCGGCAGAGTGATAATATAGAGATAAATGAACCAAGAGAAATCGAAGAAAATCCAGCCATTCGATGCAAACATGACACCATTTTTGATGAGCAGATAGGGATTCACTGTAGATGGTGTGGTTGGATTGAAACTGAAATTAAATATATCACACCGCCATTTGTAAGTTCCTTTGAACTTGGATGATTGTTTGTTGAAAATATTTTCCACTTCTTTTAATGTATTAAATAAATTTTAACTGGCCCATCTAGAGTACTTTCTTTCCACATGTGAACCTAGACATAAAGGATGATATTTTTATTTTCCATTGAACCATGATGCTCAGTATTACTAATTGAGTTTTCTTTCGTATGTAAAAACTGAAACAGTGTTTGACTAGTGTTGGAAGCGTAGGGGTTAGATAAACTACTTCTGCTGTGATTTTATGTTCTGGTATGATGTGAAGTTCTGATGTGTGCGTCGTTGTGTGCATTGCACATAATGCAGATAGATTCTGAGAGATATGGCAGAAGGGTGTCGTCTGGTGGAGGGAACAGCTCGCGACTTGATGGGGTTCTCTTCAGTGAATGTGGTGAAGAGTCGGAAGCAGTTAGGTCTCACAATCATGGCACAGTTTGGGACCTTACTCCAGGCATAAAAGAAAGCTTATTTCCTCACCAACAAGAGGGATTTGAGTTTATTTGGGCAAATTTGGCAGGAACCATTGAACTTTCAAAGTTGAAGATGGTTGATCCTCAGAGTGAGGGTGGGTGCATAGTTTCTCATGCTCCTGGAACTGGAAAGACGAGGTTGACCATGGTGTTTCTGCAGACATATTTGCAGGTGTTTCCTAAGTGTTTACCCATTATCATTGCTCCTGCCAACATATTACTCACTTGGGAAGATGAGCTGAGGAAGTGGAACATAGGAATTCCATTCCACAATTTGAACAATGCTGAATTATCAGGGAAGGAACATGCCATTAGGGAAGTTGATTGGTTATTCAACCAACAGCAAAAAAAGGATGTCATAAGAATGGTGAAGTTGTGTTCTTGGTACAAAGAGAAGAGCATTCTGTTAATCAGCTACAATCTTTATGAAAAGCTAGCCGGGGGAAAGTCTGAAGGAGATGGGGAGAAAGAGAAGAACAATAGAAAGAATGGAAAACAGAAGAAAAATAGAAAGATCGTAAAAGAGAAGAAACGTGTTGAAACTGAATTGGGAAATGTTCTGAGAGACTATCCTGATTTATTAGTTCTTGATGAAGGCCACACACCAAGGAACAAGCGAAGCTGTATTTGGAAGGTTCTCTCAGAGAGTAGAAGTCAGAAGCGGATCCTTCTTTCAGGGACTCCTTTCCAGAACAATTTTCTTGAACTCTACAATATTTTGTGCTTAATGAAACCATCTTTTCCTGACAGCATACCGCAGGAACTCAAGAAGTTCTTGAAAAACAAACTGATACAGGAAACGAAAGCTTCAAAAGACGAGAGTTGGGAACCCATTTCTGCTGGAAATCAAGCCGATGAAAAGATAAACCAGCTAAAGCTGCTGATGAATCCCTTTGTTCATGTTCACAAAGGTAGTATTCTTCAGAAGAATCTTCCTGGTTTAAGAGACTGTGTGCTGGTTTTGAAGCCAGAATGCTTGCAGAAAGACATTCTGGAGAGCATTGATTGTTCTCAAAATGCACTTAACTTCGAGCACAAGTTGGCCTTGGTCTCTGTTCATCCCTCCCTTTTCCTAAACTGTGCTCTGTCAAAGAAAGAAGAATCTGTTATTGATTCGGAGCTGTTGAAAAGGATTAGATTGGACTCTTATCAAGGGGTCAAAACCAAATTTCTGATTGAGTTTGTGAGACTATGTGATGCAGTTAATGAGAAAGTCCTTGTGTTCAGCCAGTTCATTGATACCTTATGCTTGATCAGGGACCAGCTGGAGTCAGCCTTCAACTGGAGTGTGGGAACGGACGTGTTGTATATGCATGGAAAGCTTGATCAAAAGCAAAAGCAATTTCTCATTCACAATTTCAATGATGCAAATAGCCAGGCAAAGGTGTTGCTAGCTTCTATAAAAGCATCTTCTGAAGGCATTAACCTGGTTGGAGCTTCAAGGGTCGTGCTTGTTGATGTTGTTTGGAATCCCTCAGTGGAAAGGCAAGCTATTTGTAGAGCATATAGACTTGGACAGAAGAGGGTTGTTTATACTTATCATCTTCTTGCACAGGGCACCCCTGAATGTGCAAAATATGATAAACAGTCAGAGAAGGACCGCTTATCTGAACTGGTATTCTCAAGTAGGAATGTTGAAAATGATAAGCTTGAAAATGTTGGAGTGAAGTTTGAGGATAAAGTTCTTGATCTCATGGTTCAGCATAACAGTCTCAAGGACATATTTGGTCAATGTCTGGTTCAACCAAAGGACAGAGATTTGGAAACTTTGGGCCCTTAATGCTCCAAGTGTTGGAATTTTTTCAAGTTATTCTTGGATGATTGGAAAATTGTTTTTGCACAATTTATTTGATACACAAATTTATGACTGCCGCAACTGCTGCCATTAGTTGAAGACGGGAGTTCATGATTTAGTTTATTCTATCATGTTTGTTTCACAGTTTATGGGAATTTGTTGGATTAAATATTTTTTTTTCCATAATTCACGTAACATTAAACATATAGAAATGTTCCCTAAATGTTTTTCTTGTTCGATTATATAATTTTAGTTTTTGATAATTATTGAATTTTCGTTTCAGTTTTTGATAATTGAAGGGTATAATGACATTAGTATTTTCGTTGAGGTTTGCAGAGTACAACACCCCAGAACACTTTCAGCAATTCTTTTGTTCATGTTTCTTTTCCGATGCCAAATCTTCTTTTAATTCGGCAATGAATTGTTAAGTGTCATTGAGTTGACTACATGTTTGATTCCAAGACTGTGATAGAATTCGATGAATTTTATGTCTTTCATTGTCGGGTTGTTATTCTAGCGAGGGTTCCGACCCACTTCGTGAAATAACCTGATCGAAAAGAATTCTACACAATCAAAACCTCGTGAAACGTTGAGTATGCTTGATTGTCCTTTTCTTCCCCCTTGTCCCATAATGTAAGTTTTGATGGGTTGCGTGCATTTGGCTTCAATGGTCAATGTACTCAAACACTCGTTGACATGATAAGAAAATGTTATAGTATCATGTAACTTACGAAAATTTCCTGCAAAAACAAAAGCGCATAAAAAATGTTAGTAGTTAAATCAATAAATTTAGAATCGTGAAAATATCAAATGAATCAAGTAAAGCAAGTTTTTATATATAACAAGTGAAAATATCCAAAGTTATTTTTGCACATTTTGTCTTAACATAGAAGTATCCCTGCTAGTGAGGAGCTTGGTATAGATGTATTAATTCCTTTTCTAATTTGCTTTAGTTTTAGCATAATGATATTTTGAATTTTTTTAACATTTTAACTCTGTCACTAAACATTGATTGATTCACATGGTCAAAATTAAAACAAAAAAAAAATGACATGAAAAATACAATTTAGGAGTTTCAACTTTGTAGTTTGTCTCATTTGGTTCAAAATTGCTTTCGGGGAAGTTGTTTTTGTTGTGCGAGTTCTTTGTCGGAGGTGTGCCTTGCGATGGATTTGAAGTTGGGTGTTGTTATCAAAGTTGGTTTTGGTTGTGGGTGTCGTCGTTCTCACCTTATGTTGGTTTCGAATTTGTGTGTCGTTATCGAAGTTGCTTTTGGTCGTGGGTGTCATTGTTTTCTCAATCATTGTGGTTGTGCCGTTCGTTGGCCATCGTGGTTGTGGTGTTGTGGGTGTGGGTGGGTTTTGTACTCTGGTTAAGGTATATGGGTCCTTTTTGTCAACGTCATTTTTTTTTGTTTTTTTTACTCTGTTTTTAATTTTTGGAATTCTTTATTTGTGTACTCTAAGTATTTTTGAAATGGATAAAGTTGGTGAACATAGTGAACCTGGTTTGTGTGACTATACTATAGTTCCAAATAGTTTAGGTTATTTTTGTATATGAATAAGAACAATATATTTTTATGCAGTTAGTTTAGACATTCTTACAACACAATTTGTAGGTGGTTTGAACTAAAGGATGAGTAGTAAACAAAAGAGTTATATTAAGAACACAACTTTTGGTTGGTTATTAGGATTGTCACAGTCTATTAAGATAAGTAGAAATTTTCTATTTGAATTATGATAGATGTAAGATCCAAAATAAATTCGATAAGATGACTTTTATTTTACATTTTTGGTTTCATCATTCCTAAAGTCCCTATTTAGATTGAGAATTTCAAATAAGTCCCTATTTGGGTTGAGAATGTCAAAGAGGTCCCTTAATTTTTTCTCGTCATAAATAGGTTCTTATTTTGGAAAATTAAGATTTATTCGAAGTTACTTTCACATAACTTGTCTATTCTTGTTGAGGTATCGAAAGCACACACATCTATTACAAGAGGACCAGGTCAGAAACTTAATCGCTAGGGAGTTTCTGGTGTTGCCGGGATTTCACTCAAAGAAGTGAATCAATTGTCCAAAATAAGGGATGTGCATGACTATGTTGACCAACTTTGTATAACCAAACATACATTGTTTGTGCCATGACTACATTGACCAACTTTGTATAACTAAACATACATTGTTTCTGCCATGACTAAATTGACCAACTTCACCAAAGTTGTCCATGTTAGTAATATTTTAAATATTATAGCATTTTCAGTTCCTAATTTTTTTTAAGGAACATAAAGTGGTCGGTCAATTAAGGCGTTATATTTTATCTTTTTAACTGCATAGAGGTTATGGAGCAATTACTAATTTAACATAAAGCCCATTTATTTTTAAAACCCTGTGATGACCAGATTTTATATAAAGGAATGAGTGACTCTCACTTTTGATCACTAAGCATACTCCTCTCTATTTAGAAAACACGTCATCTAGTTTGAGTGAGTTAAGGTTTAGAAAACAAAGCTGTGTTTGGATTTTAAAGCTGCAATGGCAGTATGTATGCATATTATAATTTTGATTTTTTTGCTTCCGCTGTTTTTAATATGGATATGTTATTATGATGTAAATATAACATGTTTAGATCAATTTTTATACTGCTTTTCTTTAGTCCATTTCAAAAATACCTAATGTTCAAGAAAAAAGGAGTCCAAAAATTAAAAACAGATAAAAAGAAAACCCAAAATGAAATGCTGAATAAAAAAGGACCTAATTACGTATACTAGAACACAAACACTACCAACATCGCAACCACGACAACCCATGAACGGTGCAACCATGGTGATTATTCCACAAAAAAGGACCCATAACCTCTACAAAAACACAAACCGTGACACCCACAACCAACGCACGACGACAAATGGGCACGACGACAAATTGACATGAATACCGTTGGTTCTAGCGATGGTGGTTGCAGTGACACACCTCCTCCCTTTCGCAAAGAATTCTCACCAAAAACCAACTTCGAAAAACAATTTTGAACCAAATAAGGGAAACCGCAAGATCGAAATTCATAAATTTGGATTTTTCATGTCATTTTTTTTTGTTTTAATTTCAGGGCATGTGGACCTTGGTTAACATGTAACGAAGTTAAAATGTAGAAAAGAAGAGTGAAAATATCATTGTCCTTAAAATTTTATAAGGTACAACATAATGACAAAGCAGGTCTTAAAAAAGCCAAACATTTAAAGAGCTTGAATTGCTGGATCCAAAACAAAATAGACCAATAATGATTAACTTTAGAAACACGCATAAATGAGTACACTACACCATTTAACAAACAGGTAGAGAAGTAAAGGAGGAAAGGCTATCCAAATTAATTTTCAATTCAGAAAGTTCAGTTTTCATTCAAATGCAAAGAATAAAAAATGTATGTTTTGATATAGCTACCTGCATTCCCTGCAATTTTGGCAAGGAAGTTAATAATTCATAATGCAAACTGAGATAAAAAAATGATTTTTTATAACCTAAACAAACTTTTTGCAGAGCAGAAGATCCATATGCAGTAAAAAGTCAAAACCAAAGTAAAAAGTCACTTGATAAACCATTTAATTACCTCTGCAATGCTTTCATTTCTGGTTATTCATTGAATGTAATAGCAGAGTCGCTTGGAATTTCCACAGATTCCTTCAAGTTTGCATTAAATATCCAAACCGGTTTCCATCCAAAAGAATGTAACTTGACCAAATTTTAGCAGTATCACTGTTGACAAAAAAAATTGACACTTGTGACTATGGTGGCTATCATGTAACAAGTAAGTACTAGACAATGAAGAGCGCATAAGGTAAACATTATGCACAGTGGAAGTAAAGTAAAAATGAGAAACGTTAGTCTCCAAGATTGGGTAAACAGTATGAACATAGTGACTTGGAAATATTATGGATTTCCATAAATTACAATATTGGAATTGTGATTATTTTTTTGTAAAATTAATTTTGATAGATGTATATTTATTTGGTTAAAATAATTTGTAATAATGTTTTTGGTATGTAATAAGCTAGAAAAATAAAGTTAAATAATAATATGATGGTTGGTGGAAATATTTGAAAAAAAATTAATGTAAAGTTAAAAATTAGTAACATAAATGTAAAACATTTAAGTTTATTTATAAAAATATCATTTAAAGAAAATACTAAAAATGTATAGGATTTTTTTAAAAAAAAATTATTTAGAAAAAATATATAAATTAAAAATTTAGCAAAACATAAAAATTCTTAATAGAATTTTATAAAAGTTTTAAAATTCAAAAATTCAAATTTAAATTTAAATTAGATAATTATTTGTTGAAGTTATAGTTATTTAAATTAAAGTTAAAAGTTAATTTCTCGTTCCCGTCCTCTTCTCCCAGACTATCTTCATTTCTCCATTTGCACTCACTCCTTCTCATTGTTCTTTTTTTTATTCTCATCTTCAGAGAACTTGTGCCCGTAACATTTATTTCTCTAACTGAACCCTAAAATCTCTTCCCCTCCTCCCCTGTTTGTTCTCCCCAATTTCGCAAGTAGGATCAGTGTAATTTGTGATTACTGTCGAAATCTCTCAAACTCAACTTGCACTGCTGAGTACGAAGCTTATTAGCTTCCAAAATCACTCCTTCCAAATCGAGTCCGCTTGTAAAGCACGAATCTTCAACTACAAGTTTCAAGGAGGTCGATGGTGGCGCTTAGGTTTCTACGTACCATTAATAAACTCTAAAAGTCGCCAAGTTTATGCAAATAATAATGGTTTTTACCTTAAATTGAGTATAGGGAAATATATGTTTACGTCGTGAAGTAGAACGACTAGGATAGATTCATTGGTCTTGCTCGAATTACATGCTTTTCTTCATCAGTGAAGAAAACCTACTCTATACACCAAACACGGATATTTTTTTTATTTTTTATTTTAAATGGAGCAACATAAATTTTTACTTTTCTCCAGCCTTCTCGATCTTGTGGTTCGAGTTATATAATATCATTTGCGAGTGAGTACATATTAGTAAAAGGGTATGAACATGACAAAAACAAAATTTTGTCCTCATAAATCTGTGAATCACCTTTGTTGTTATCAGTTATCCCAAACTATGCATTTCATTAATTAAGAAAAACACTGGCAAATTATTAGAACACTTAACAAGGTCAAAAATAATAAATTCATGATGTTCTATCAAGAACATAAATTAGTTACAGAGACGGATTACCTTCGAGATTATGGCATGAAGGATGGTGACCAGGTTTGTGTCAGATTTATTGAAAACGGAGTCTAAAGTTGTTTTTCTTTTACTCTACTATGTTTCATTCTTATGATGTGTTGTATTAGGATGTAGAACTTAGAAGACGGTAGCTCTCATGACCCTTGACTCATGTTTGTTATGGTCTTTGCAGCTTCATTTTGTGCGCCATATATCTGACACTGACAGTTACCAGAGTAAGCAGTCAAACAACGAGCTTTCAGTTTGAGAAAAAAAAAAAAAAACAGGAGGCATGCAGTTTTCAATTTAACCATACAAAAATTCTATTGCCATCTTGCATGTGATGAAATTTGACTTTTGTACTGGCCATGGCGTTGTAGAAAATCAGCTTTAGGCTGTGGGATATATCTACCCTATAACTTTATCTCATTGAAAAAGTTATAGTCATATGTGAACAGATGAATAAATCTGTCTCTAGATATATATTCTTATAATGCACAAGTATGTTCTTGCTACTCTTGCTCAAGATGTAGCCTAATGTAGACAAAAGCTTGGGTAGTTCTTACTTTACTATTTGGCTTTGTCTCAGCATTCACTTAAGCTTTTAGACTATAGAAAGATTTTTCTTAAGCTTTCCAAGTTGCTCTAATTAAGTTTTTCAATTGGGTTCTATTCCTACATAGAGAATAGACCCAAATAATATGGATAATTATATTTCACTTTTGTTTTATGGGAATGAGTTTGATTAATAAGGCACATTAGAATCATTTGAAGAGTGGAAAAAAGAAGTAAGAGAGAAAGAAAGAGAGAAAGTCTTTCCCACATAACACAAAACTTGTACTAGTGTTTTCGTTGTTTTAAAATCGTTCACTGTTGGATCAGATTGATTTTTGAACAGTGGGTTCCAGACGTATGGTTCTTCATTCTGACCGTTCGGATCGTCAATCAGTCGTCTATTTTGGGAGAAAACAACCCCGCATCAACAACTCTGTTTTGGAGAAGTTTCATCATCTTCTTTGTTCTCATTTGTAAGCATTTGTGCTTAGTTAAATTTTCTGATTGAGAACGTCATTTGATATTTTTATTGGAGACTCTTTTGTACCATATTATTGATCATAGTGAATTTTTCTTTGGTTTGGATGTGTCAACACCCAATTTCGTCCGGATTGACTAATAGGTTTATTTTATTTTATGTTATTTTCTTTCATTTTTCATTTTTAATATATACTTTATTTTTACCTTCTTATTTATTTGTTATTTTACTTTATGTTATTTTCTTACATTTTTATTTTAATTTATATTTTATTTTTACCTTTATTTATTTTATTATTATCATGTATATATATATATATTAGTTATTCCATTTTATTTGTAAGAAAACGAAAAAAAGGGAAAAAAAGAAAAGGAAAAGTAAAATCCCAAGGTCAACTCTTTCCCTCCTCTGAAGCCAGTTGCAGCGAATGCTTAGAAAGTGTTAGCGTGGTGGCAGCGTGGAAAAGTTACTTGTTTTTTCTTGCTGAAATTCTTAAGCGGCAACAGCGGACACACATGGAAGAGGAAAAAGTTTTGAACGAGCTTTGGCCACCTGCAAAATGGAAACACGAAAACATGAAAAAAAAGAAAAAAGGGAGAGAGGAAATCTGGCCTCAGAGGGGATCTCAGGGGTACAGCAGAAAGTAAGGGGTTTGGTTTTGAAAAGGGGAGATGATCACACTAGGGGGGACACTCATCACCACGACTGAAACGAGAAAAAACGGAAAGAAGAGAGAATCGAAACCAGAGAAAGAAAAAGGAGAAACGGGGGGACCAAAGGAAAGGGAGGAGAAGCAACGAGTGTTGGATGAACCGAGCAGTCCACTCCACTTCACTTTCCAGTGCCTGCCTGCAAGATCATTTTGGTTACTGAAGGAGAAGTTCGGCGGAGGAGAGCAAAGGAGATTGAATCCAGTAAAGAAAAGGAGACTAAAACAAAAAGGAAAGTTTTATCTTCTCTTAGAGGCTGCGAAGGTAATTCTTCAGACATCCAACCTCTTTTGGTCATGTTCGTTTATATGCTCTATGTATGTCTGCTTTATGCCTGCTGAAAGACGAATAAAATTGCGTTCAATCAATGCATATTGTTTTCCTCTCTTAATCAAAACCCCTGTTCATTCGGACTGCACCCAAAATGCAGTTTCGGTGCCTGTAAATTTCATCTATTTTGTTAACAATAACAAATAGGCACGTACCCCCAACATCAAAGCTTCAGTACCCATTAGCATCCAGAAAAACATGTAATAAAAAGCAAACAGAGACAGCATAGGTGTTTTCATATCAACTCTCATGAGAGAATAGAAAAGAGGAATAGTTTTTCTCTCCACTGGACCCTGCGCATGTCGGTCGCAGCTAGCTTCCACTTTAAGATCATCCTCCACCTGTATCAAACAGAATAAACAGACCAAATCACGGCTCCATCCTGCCAAGCACCAAAAATTTTGTCATCCTCAGCCTGTAACACAATCTATCAGATTTAGTCCACTCCCTCAAAGTTTCTATGTTACAACGTTCATCAGACTAATTCCAAAAAAGAAAAGAGGCCACCACTGTTTCAGACAAAACAGACACCCATCGTTCTTAATCTCAGAAGACAAGACATCCAAACTAATCAATAAATTTCAGAGAGAATGAAAGAAGGAGAGTGGTGGCGCCGGTAAGGAAAGGAGCTTCGGCGAGGGCGGCGGGTCGCATCGCCGGTGCGACCCTGGTTCGGGGTCCGAGAGGGGGTGACTGGGTGGCGGCGTCTATGGTAGAAGAGAAGGAGAGGAGAAGCTTGGCGCGGCAACCGGCAGGATCTGCGGCGGCCACCGGCGCACTGGCGGCGGCCGGTCTTGGCGGAGGTGGTGGCGCATGTGTAGAGGAAGCAAACCCCTCCTTGGGTCATCGTCTCGGAAGCGAAGAGAGGGAGGGCGAAGGCGACGTCCTGGATGGCCGGATCGACGCGCGGCGGAGACGAAACTCTCCCTGGGTTGCTGATGGCGGAGAGAGCGGACGGGCTCGAGAGAGAAGCAGCGACACGCGGTGGTCGGTATGGCGAGGCAGCAGTGTGTGTGCGGAGATGACGACCCTTCACCGGAGTTTCTTGGCTGGAAGAAGAGAGATTTGGTTGTGTTTGTGGGAGATGGAAGAATGAAAATGAAAGAATGAAGAGAAGGGAAATGAACCCCTAATGTGCTGAAGATATTTTGGGCCAAAAAAAAAAATAAAACTAAAAGGAACTTTATCTGCACCCCGGTTTCATGTTTCACACCCCATTTTCGTTTGGGCTTGAACCCATTCTGTGCAAACAGAATAATAAAAAAAAAATGAATTGGACCTAAGCACACTATTTCAGGATGCACTTCCATCTTCGTTCTTGCACCCCTGACAGATACAAAAGTTAGAAAAAAGGATTTTGGCCCGAACTAAAGGAGCCCCGTTTTTACCCCGCACGCACCTCTGGTTTTTTATCTTTGCACCTCTATTCTTATCGGGATGGCCTCTATTTTATTTTTATTTTTGTTTTGCTTGTATTTTATTACTTTTATTATTTGTTTGACTATTAGGTTTTATTATATATAACCCCCTTTTGTATAGTATCCCCCTACCCCTTTTGTTTTATTTATATCTATTAGACTTGTTTGTTTCGTTCTCCATAAAAATTACAAAAAAAAATATATATTAAAATTATAAATATTTTAAAATTATAACAAAAAATATGTTTTAAAGGTTAAGCACACGTGTGATCGCACGCATCGTCCTTGTGTTAGAACCTTTTCTTCTTCTCTTCTAAAAAATTACAAAAATACGTCTAAAGGTTAAGGCACACGTGTGACCGCTCGCGTCGTCCTTGTGCTAAAAACCTTTTCCTCTTCCTTATAAAATTACAAAAAAAATACGTTTTAAAGGTTAAGCACACGTGTGATCGCACGCATCGTCCTTGTGTTAGAACCTTTTCTTCTTCTCTTCTAAAAAATTACAAAAATACGTCTAAAGGTTAAGGTACACGTGTGACCGCTCGCGTCGTCCTTGTGCTAAAAACCTTTTCTTCTTTCTTATAAAAATTGCAAAATACGTTTAAAGGTTTAAGCACACGTGTGACCGCTCGCGTCGTCCTTGTGCTAATAACCTTTTCTTCTTCCTTATAAAATTACAAAAAATACGTTTTAAAGGTTAAGCACACGTGTGACCGCTCGCGTCGTCCTTGTGCTAATAACCTTTTCTTCTTCCTTATAAAATTACAAAAAATACGTTTTAAAGGTTAAGCACACGTGTGACCGCTCGCGTCGTCCTTGTGCTAAAACCTTTTCTTCCTTCTTAGATAAAATTACAAAAAATATTTTAAAGGTTGAGCACACGTGTGATCGCACGCATCGTCCTTGTGCTAAATACCTTTTCCGTTTATTTTATAAAAATATCAAAAAAAATATATATAAAATTTTCAAAAAAACTAAAAACATCAACAATTTCAAAGCAACAGACAATTTCTAGCCAGAACTACGTGATCCTTGATTCTCCATAAAAGATGGAGATACGTAGGAGCAAGGTCAGTCCTTGTCAGGTTCACTTCCCAAAAATCCAAAATCATCTTAAAACAAATTTTCAAACAATTTCCAAACAAACTTCTCAAACAGTTTCAAAAAGAACTACGTAACCCTGATTTCTCATTCTGAATGAGAATACGTAGGAGCAAGGTCAATCCTTGTCGGGCCCAAAAAACTAAAAAATATATTTTGTTTCTTTAGAATTTTATTTTAGGGGATATTTAAACATTTTGAAAACCACATCATATTCGTGCATTTAGTTAAAGGTACTGCCTTAAGGCAGGCGTTGTAGGGTGTTAATACCTTCCCTACACGTAACCGACTCCCGAACCTAGAATCTGGTTCTTGTAGACCATGTCTTATCATTTTATGGTTTTTCCGTAGTTTTCCATAATAAACTATGGTGGCGACTCCAAATCTCTTTTCGAAACCCGTTTCCTTTTTGGATCGTCGTCCCGTCGCGATTCCGGTTGCGACAGATGGCGACTCCACTGGGGACTTTTAGAGAGTCAAGCCATTTAATTAGATATGCGAATTTGATGTGGTTTTTCTTTATGTTTTCCTTTCCCATTTCTTTATCTATGTTTGATATTTATAATAATTGCATATGAGTTGTTTTGCTTGTTCTGTGAAAAAAATTGTTGTATGCTGAACCCTAGGGTAGAAAACATGTTTATATATGCCTGGGAATTTTTCTGGTTGTTTTGCAGGTGAGGGTTTGGGTATGCATTGCATTCTCCCTTCACACACACACTTTGTGCATATCATGAGTGGGGCCCTATACCCGGGTCTGAGCGTAACTTAGAATTAGAGGAGTTGTGTAGCGGTGTCATTCTGGGATGTACTTCCTGTCTGGCTACCGTGAGAACTCCAGCTAGAGTCTGTTCTCTTCATTTGTGTCTCCACATCTAGTTGATTACTCTGACTGTTGTGGAGAAGCAATGAAAAGGGCCATAGCTCTAGTGACCATCGACCTTTAGGTTCAGAGAGCCATCCTTGTGAGGTTGCATGTACTTGACTTTCAATCTGAAGCGTTGAACCTTTATTAGAGCACAAAGGGAGAAATGTGCATTCCTGTAACCCTCACTCTGTTTGTTCTTTTTTTGAAAATAATGACTTTGCATTCTCATACCATGCATACATTTTTGTTAACCATGTTGTTTTACTTCACTATATTTTCATGCATCATGTTCATTCGTCATTTGGTAACATGCTGGTTTTAGGGGGAAATCACAGGCATTCGCTTGATCTCGTACAAGATGGAAGTTGATGCAAGATCTGGTGCTACACAACAGACCGACTCTGCCGTGTTAAGAAAAAAATCTCGCCTGAGGACTCATAGTGGGAACTTGACAGGGTTGATAGACTTAGGCAAAAGGTTAAAGACCATAAAGAGAGAAAACTTCAAGAAGAAGTATGGGAATCTGTTGGATTTAATGGAGGTAGAAGTACAGTTGCCTGCTATCACAGCCCTGGCACAGTATTACGACTCTCCGCTAAGATGCTTCACCTTTCAAGATTTTCAGCTGGCGCCAACTATAGAGGAGTTTGAGCACATCCTAGGATTGCCGCTAGAGGGTACCACTCCGTATCAACACTTGGAGCATCACGCCTCCATCCCTACCATCGCCGCCATAATGAAGGTACATCCCGAGGAACTTGAAGACAGGTTGGTGACTAGGAATCAAGTGCGCGGACTGACGCAAGGATATTTGGAACAGCACTTGCACCATCTAGCTGATGGGGAAGAGTGGGAGACTTTTATGGACGTGTTAGCCCTTACCGTGTATGGCGTCATGTTGTTTCCCAAAGTAGAGGACTTTGTGGATTATGCCGCGATAGATGTCTTCGTGGCAAGAAAGACGAGATCAGAAAACCCTGTGACAGCAGTCCTCGCAGATGTTTATGGGACCTTGAGTTTTTGCCATGAAAGAAAGGGGAAGAAAATTCTTTGTTGTTTGCCGGCACTGTATGAGTGGATGACTGCGCGCGTATGTAAGGGGGCGGTTAGTGTCAGGTGTCTATCGGGAGATCCTTCACACCAAGGGCCCAAGGACAAAGGAGGAAACGAGTGGGCCCAATTCTTTGCTGGCTTGAATGGTGGAAAAGTAAAATGGCGTCTTCCTTGGCTTGGGATTAAGCCCTCCATCCATCATTGTGGCAACTTTCCCAATGTACCCCTCATAGGTACCCGATATTGCATCAATTATAACCCTGTCTTGGTTCAAAGGCAATTCGGAAATCCCATGAAAGGGGCACCTTCACCGGACTACCTTACGACATTGTTCGTCTATTATGAGGATGGGCACCTCACCGAAACGTTGAGGAAAGTTAGAAGTGCTTGGGAAAACATTATGCGAGCTGAAAAGGATTTAAGGTTGGGAGTGGTGGACGACAAAGTTAGTTATCATACCTGGATCCTGGAAAGGGTAAAGGAAGTCAAACTGCCTTTCAAGCCAATCAGCGATCAGCCAGTTGATGAAGGGTCCTGCCAAGACCTAGAGAGCGAAGAGGTGAAGGGGTTGAAAATAGAGATGGAAAAACTGAGGGAGAAGAATGCTAGGTTGAGAAAGGAATTACAAGCTGCGCGCAACGATTTCGTTGATATGAGGAATGATAAAGAAGAAAAAGCACAGGCCTATGAAGAAATTGTCAGAAGTCAGAAAGCCGAAAGAGATTATACATTCCGACTGAAACAAGATCTTGCAGCTGCAAGCAAGGAGCTCGCCATGAGAGTGAAGGAGAAGAATGCGGCGTTAGAAGAGGGAAAACAGTGGAAGCACCTCTACGAAGAAGCCAAAAGAGATAAGCGAGAGGCCCTGAAAAGACTAAGAGAAGCGCAGGTTCAGGTAGAAAAAGCGGGGCACGAGATGAAAGAAATGGCCGTGTCTTTTGAGTCAGATATGAGCCAGGAGCGTTGGAAGCTAGCAGAAGCAGAAGAAGAGCATCGAGCCATGATAAAACAAATGGAGGAGTACATTGAGGAGCAGGAGGAAAGGTGGAGGTCGACGGAGTTCGAAGAAAGGCATCAGGCTTTGGTAAAGCGAATGGAGGATCACATCGCCGAGCAAGAAGTGGTTGTGAGACATTGGAAGGAAAGTTTCTCCCAATTGGCGGCCTTGGCAAACGAAGCAATTGAAGACATCCCCAAGATGGTGTTGGACGCCGAAGCGAGTATTCATTTTTATAGCCCGCCGGAAGAGATAAAACTTTTTGTTAATCATTGTAAATGGTTGGTAGGCGAGATGAAATCCTTTATCGCTCGAGCTCGAGCGTGATGTATTTTGAGATCCTTGTGTCTCGTTTTCTTTATGCGATGTATTGAACTGAGTATTTTAATGAAAGATATGGAAGGTTTGTCTGGTATCAACTTGTATTGATTTCCATCAGTGATGTCATCGTGGTCTTGTGATTTCCACCTGTTACCAACATGCATCATGTTTTCTTTATTTCGTTCTCATCTAATTTAAAGTTAATCAAATAATAAAACAGTACAAGTGAGGAAAACAACGGCCAATTTTCCGCGACACCCCTACAGGACTCGAGCCAATTCAAGGATAATGGAAAGCTGGGAGGAGTCGCAAGAATCCATTAAAGCCGAAGTTAGCCAGTTGAAAGACCAGGTTGGCCAGATCTTGGCTGCCCTTGAATCCTTGAAGACTACTGCAGAGTCTTCGTCCGCACAGATCGGAGGAAATGCCCATTTTTATCCCCCGTTGTTGAACACCGCCAGCCAATCGATACCTTTCCCGCCATATGGGTTACCCCCAGGTTACACTCCTCCCGTAGGAGAATACTTAGAAACAGAGCATGCATCTTTCTCCTTTCCCACAACTGTCAATGTACCGCCAATCGGCACTCAGGGACCCGTCTCCGTGTCAGCTCCCATGGTGAGTGCACAAGGGAACGAAACAAACACAGTTGAAGGGACACGAGTAACTGCAATGCCGTACGTGGTCGCTAATCATGAATCTTCAGCTAGGGCCGCATCGCAAACCGCAGTGCATGGGAGAATCAGTGACCTTGAAGGAGCTAAAGGCAGGCTGGAGATTCTTGAGGAAAGATTGAGGGCCATTGAAGGGGTGGAAAGCTAAGGCTTTGGAGATGTTGCAAGACTAAGCTTGGCCCCTGGTGTGAAAATACCGCATAAGTTCAAGGCGCCGGAGTTTGAGAAGTACAAGGGTAGTACATGCCCTAAAAGCCATCTGACCATGTATTGTAGAAAGATGGCTGCGTACGCCTATGATGACCCGCTACTCATCCACGTTTTCCAAGACAGTTTGGCTGGGGTGGCGCTAAACTGGTATACCCATTTAGAGCCCTCTAGAATTCGTTGTTGGGCGGATCTAGCTGACGCTTTTGTGAAACAATACGTATACAACACGCATGTTGCACCGGACCGTCTGCAGTTGCAAAATATGGGGAAGAGAGACAATGAAACTTTCAAGGAATATGCCCAACGGTGGAGAGAATTGGCCGCGCAAGTTGAGCCACCTTTGTTTGACAGAGAGATGGTGGCAATGTTTGTAAATACTCTTCAGCCGCCGTTTTATGAACATATGGTGGGGAACGTGTCCGTCAATTTCGCGGATGTCATCATAATTGGCGAAAGGATAGAAATTGGGCTGAAAAACGGGAAAATTGTGTATGGCCCGCCCGCAGCTACAAACTACAAAAAACCCGGTTTCAATCCGGGAAAGAAGAAGGAAGGGGAGGTGCATGCAGCCTCGATAATGCCTGCGTGGAGAGGTCAGGCTCCCACTCATGGTTATCGACCATACTTAGGCCAACCCCCCTATGCAGCTAACGCCTCGTTCGATCATCAAACTAGGCCACAACAACAACAAGGGTATTATCAACCACCGCGAGTCCCAACTGAAGCGTGGAGGGCCGGGGCAAACGCGGGTCCAAATATCAATGCGGGTCAAAACACCAACCCGAGAAAGAATCAATTTGTTAATTTCACCCCCATCCCTATGACTTACACGGAGTTGTTGCCTCAACTTGTAAAAAAGGGTTTGGTTGCCATTTGCCCGATGAAGCCTGTACAACCTCCATACCCAAGGGGTTATGATGCAGATGCCAAGTGTAGTTACCATGGAGGAGGTATTGGTCACTCAACCGAGCGGTGTGTGGCTTTCAAGTATAAGATACAGGCTCTAATCGACTCTGGTTGGCTAAAGTTTCAAGAAGATAAGCCTAGCATCGAGGATAACCCATTGTCCGGGCATGGGAGTACCTCGACGAACGCCATCGAGGCCGGAAAACAGGAGTTGATAAGGGATGTGAGTGAAATCCGGAGTTCTAGGAGGTTTATTTTCGAGGCGTTGTTAAAAGTGGGCCTAGTGAAAGGTGATTATGATATGGGTACATCATGTGCACTTCATCCAGATGCTGAGCACTCTATTGAAGAGTGTATTGAATTAGAAGATATTCTGCAAGACCTGCTTGACAGAAGTTTGATGCAAGTATGCCGCGAGGATAAAGAGGAAGAAGTGTTTGCACAAACTGGTGGGGAATCTGATGTAACTCTACCGGAACCGCTGGTGATACATTTCAGTAGAACCACTCCTGCACCGATGACTGAAGAAAAACCGTCTGTAGTTATCTGTGTCCCATCCCCCTTTCCTTACAAAAATGAGAAAGCTGTCCCTTGGAGATATGGGGCATTTGCGTTAGGAGAAGGAAAGGGTGCTGACCCGGCCATTGAAAACATATCCGGCATCGGGGGAATGACGAGAAGTGGTCGAATCTTTACACCACCAGAGCTGACAAGAGAGGGAGCCAACAATAAGGAAGCAACAATGACCGCAAAAGCTAAGGAGTTCTTGAAAGGGAAGGGTGTACAAGAAAAAGAGACCCCTGACGAAGGAGAGAAGAGAGAGATATCCGAAGAAGAGGCTTGCGAGTTTTTAAAGTTCATACAACAGAGCGAGTACAAGGTGGTGGAACAGCTAAACCGCATGCCTGCCCGGATCTCCTTGTTAGAACTGCTCATGCATTCTGCATCTCACAGGAAGTTGTTAATGAAGATACTTAGTGAGGCCCATGTGGAGCAAGGTATTTCTCTGAACAAGTTTGAGGGCATTGTTGGCAATATCGTTGCTAATAATTACCTCACCTTTACCGATGAGGAGATACCTGTTGAAGGCAGGGGGCATAACAAGGCTCTTCATGTCTCTGTGAAATGCCTGGATCACGTCATAGCGCGTGTCTTGGTGGACAATGGCTCCGCTTTGAACGTCATGCCAAAGTCAACATTGGAGAAGCTACCCTGTGACGGAATGCATATGAGGCCAAGCTCAATGATTGTGAGGGCGTTTGACGGTAGCAAGAGGGAAGTCATGGGCGAAATAGAGTTGCCGGTCCAGATTGGCCCATGTGTGTTTCAAATAACCTTCCAGGTCATGGATATCCTCCCAGCCTATAGTTGTTTATTGGGTCGCCCGTGGATCCATTCTGCAGGAGTTGTACCTTCCACACTGCACCAGAAACTGAAATATGTCATGGGAGATAAGCTAGTGATAGTTTCTGGAGAGGAGGATCTCCTTGTGAGTGGGCCATCCTCTGCCCGTTATATAGAAGCAGCCGAGGAAGCTCTCGAGACAGCTTTCCAATCATTGGAGATCGTGGGAAACACCTATGTGGAACCATTTCCAGTAAACCCATATCTGTCATGTGCCTCTATCATGGCGGCCAAGGTCATGCTGAAAGAAGGCTATAAGTACGGGAGCGGTTTAGGCAAGCACGGACAGGGGCGGACATCCCCATTGGAGGTGGTCGAGAACAAAAGCAGGTATGGCCTAGGGTACAAGCCCAGCAAGGGGGATAAGAAGAGGCTGATCGAGGAAAGGAGGGAGCGTAGTCTGGCTCGGATAGAACGACGGGAACCAAGGACGAGGAAGATTCACATTTGTGATATCAAGGAGAGTTTTCGCAGCGCTGGATGGGTGAACACTAGCCTTATAGCGGTCTTGGAAGAGGAAGATGGATCTGAAAGCTCGAACTTCGTGTGGGCTTGCTCACCAGATGCGCGGCTCAGCAATTGGAAGACTGTGGATTTACCTGTGATGTTTAATTCGAACGAAATGTAATATATTAATTGATCCTATCGCTTTACCCGGGGCTTTAGGATTCCTGACTTACGGGTTGACGCTTTTATTTTGCTTTCAGTGTGATATTTGAATCGTGTTTATCCTCATTTAGCCTCCTCCATCGTTTTTTTTGTTTATTTATTCTTTTTTCAAAAACTTAAATAATGCAGATATGACAATGAATATTTTGAAAATAACAATGTCGATATCCCTAATCTGGAGCACCCTGTCGATGATACGGAAGATGATTATGAAGATGGTTCGGAACCCTCTCCAGAACTAATGAGGTTAGTGGAACAAGAGTCTAAAGAAATAAAACCCTATCAGGAAGATGTCGAAATACTCAACTTGGGTGAGAAAGACGAGATAAAAGAAGTCAAGATCGGCACAACCATGAAAGAGGAAATAAGAGAAAGGTTGCGTGTCCTATTGAAGGAATTTAAGGACGTGTTTGCTTGGTCGTACAATGATATGCCCGGTTTGGATACCGATATCGTGCAGCATAAACTCCCTCTTAAGCCGGAATGCCTCCCGGTCAAACAGAAACTAAGGAGAATGAAGCCTGAGATGTCTTTGAAAATCAAGGAAGAGGTGCAGAAACAATTTGATGCAGGATTTTTGGCTGTGGCGAAATACCCGCAATGGGTGGCGAATATCGTACCAGTACCCAAGAAAGATGGTAAAGTTCGAATGTGCGTTGACTACCGTGATTTGAATCGTGCAAGTCCAAAAGACAATTTCCCACTACCGCACATCGACACTCTAGTCGATAACACAGCCAAGTTTTCGCTATTTTCATTCATGGATGGTTTCTCAGGATATAATCAGATCAAAATGGCGCCAGAAGATATGGAAAAGACAACCTTTATCACGCTGTGGGGAACTTTTTGTTATAAGGTGATGTCCTTTGGGCTCAAGAATGCCGGGGCAACATATCAAAGGGCGATGGTGGCACTTTTTCATGACATGATGCACAAGGAAATCGAAGTTTACGTGGATGACATGATTGCAAAGTCTGAATCGGAAGAAGAGCACATTCTCAACTTGAAGAAATTATTTGAGAGATTGAGAAAGTATAAACTCAGGTTAAACCCCGCCAAATGCACGTTTGGAGTGAAATCTGGGAAATTGTTGGGTTTTGTGGTTAGCCAAAAGGGGATAGAAGTGGATCCTGATAAGGCGCGAGCGATAATAGAAATGCCTGCGCCTAGAACAGAAAAGGAGGTTCGAGGTTTTTTGGGTAGACTGAACTACATTGCTAGATTCATGTCCCAATTAACCGCTACGTGTGAACCAATGTTCAAGTTGTTACGAAAGGATCAAGCTGTGGTTTGGAACGAGGACTGTCAAGCCGCTTTTGAAAAAATCAAACGATACCTACAAGACCCTCCCGTATTACGTCCACCTGAGCCAGGAAGACCACTTATTTTGTATTTGACTGTGTTGGATAAGTCGATGGGTTGTGTGTTGGGTCAACACGATGAAGCTGGGAAGAAAGAGCACGCCATATACTACCTGAGCAAGAAATTCACAGACTGCGAACAAAGGTATTCGTCGTTAGAACGAACTTGTTGTGCATTGGCGTGGGCTGCTCATCGCTTAAGGCAATACATGTTGAGTCACTCAACCTGGTTGATATCCAAGGTGGACCCTATCAAGTTCATTTTTGAAAAGCCTGCTCTTACTGGAAGGATAGCTCGGTGGCAAATGCTATTGTCAGAATATGACATCGTGTATGTTACTCAGAAATCCGTCAAGGGGAGTGCGTTAGCAGAATACCTGGCTCATCAACCCATCAGCGATTATCAGCCAATGCAGCCCGAATTTCCCGATGAAGATATCATGGCTCTATTCGAAGAAGGTAGAAAAAACCGGGACGAAGAAACGTGGACATTATTATTCGACGGAGCCTCGAATGTGATGGGGCATGGCATAGGGGCAGTTCTCATCTCTCCAGAGCATCAGTACCTACCTATGACGGCAAGATTATGCTTTAATTGCACAAATAACATTGCAGAATATGAGGCCTGCGCTATGGGTATTCGGGCGGCAATAGAGTCCAAAGTGAAAATTCTGGATGTATATGGAGATTCAGCCTTAGTCATCCACCAGTTAAAGGGAGAGTGGGAAACTAGAGATTCGAAATTAATTCCTTACCAAGCTTACATCAGGGGATTAATGGAGTATTTCGACGTCATCACATTTAACCACATACCGCGGGAAGATAATCAATTAGCAGACGCTTTGGCTACTTTGTCTTCGATGTTTGAAGTTGACCAAGATGCAGAATTACCAATGATTGAAATGAAGTGCCATGCAGAGCCAGCATATTGCCATTTCATCGAGGAGGAGGTAGATGGTAAACCTTGGTATTTTGATATCAAGCACTATCTTAAGACCCGAGAATATCCTGAGAAGGCATCTGAAAACGATAAAAGATCGTTAAGGAGGTTGGCTGGCAGCTTTATTTTAAATGGGGATATTTTATACAAGAGAAATCATGACATGGTTCTCCTCAGATGTGTGGATGCAAAGGAAGCCGAATTGATATTGAAAGAAGTGCACGAAGGTACATTTGGCACACACATGAATGGGCATTCAATGGCCAGGAAGATCTTGAGAGCTGGTTACTTCTGGTTGACCATGGAAAATGATTGTTGTACACACGTGAGGAAGTGCGAGAAATGTCAAATGTATGCAGACAATATCAATGTGCCGCCCACGACCTTGAACGTGTTGTCTGCACCGTGGCCATTTTCAATGTGGGGAATAGATGTTATCGGAGCTATAGAGCCAAAAGCGTCAAATGGGCACCGTTTCATACTAGTCGCGATCGATTACTTCACCAAGTGGGTTGAGGCTGCTTCTTATGCCAACGTGACTAGAAAAGTGGTGACCAAATTCATAAAAAAGGAGTTGATCTGCAGATACGGGTTACCTAACCAGATTATCACTGATAATGCCACCAACCTAAACAACCAGATGATGGCGGAATTATGTGAGGAGTTCAAAATTCATCATCTCAATTCTTCCCCTTACCGTCCTAAGATGAATGGGGCAGTAGAGGCTGCTAATAAGAATATCAAGAAAATTGTGCAAAAGATGGTAGTCACCTATAAAGATTGGCACGAAATGCTTCCTTTTGCTTTGCATGGATATCGTACATCAGTACGAACGTCAACTGGGGCAACACCTTTCTCGCTCGTGTATGGCACAGAAGCGGTACTTCCATTTGAGGTGGAAATCCCATCTCTACGAGTTTTAATGGAAACCCAATTGGAGGAAGCTGAGTGGGTTCAAACTCGGTTTGACCAGCTCAATCTCATTGAAGAAAAGAGACTAACAGCGGTGTGCCACGGACAATTGTACCAAAGAAGAATGAAAAAGGCTTTCGACAAAAAGGTGCGCCCAAGGGAGTTCCACGAAGGCGAACTGGTGATAAAGAAGATTTTGCCTATACAAAAGGATCACAGAGGCAAGTGGACCCCAAACTATGAAGGACCATTTGTAGTAAAAAAGGCATTCTCTGGAGGGGCACTAATCCTCACAAGGATGGATGGAGAGGAGTTACCTTTACCGGTTAATTCTGATGCGGTAAAAAAGTTTTACGCATGATGATTCCGCGATAGGGGATGCCACTAAGGGATATTAACACTGTTTTTGAATTATGTTGTATTCTGTGTTACTTCATTCAATAAATACCATACGGTTTTATCCATTATTCAACTTTTCCGATTTTTCTTTCGACACGATTCATGTCGCACTGGGTTTTAAAGTAAAGTAAGGAAAAAGAAAGTGATAATAATTAAAGCATCACAGGTATATCCATCGAGCACGAACTCGTTCCTGAGGGATGTCGTAAAAAAAAAAAAAATATAAATAAAAAAAAGACACATGTTGAATTCGTTGTCAATAAAGTCTGCCGAGGGCATAGTACTTTCGAAAAGCAAAAGCAAACAAAGTTTTGAAAAATGCTAGTGTTGAGTCTTTTCTTGATTCATAGTAACTAGTGTTCTTTTCCTACTGAAGCATCTGCATTCATACTACTTGAACCCCTAGCTTTCTCGTTCCCCTTTAAAATAGAGGATTGTCATGAATATAATACTGGGGCAGTTTTCATCAGGATACGCGTACCCAATGATCCGTCGATCGGGGAGAAAAATAAAAAAAAAGAAAGAAAAAAAAAGAAAAAGAAATTAAGTTGATTTGTCAATCGCTGCAGAGTTTCACTTCAGGTTTAAGGTTGGGGGAAGTAGGGCGAGCAAGCTTCAGAATGACGTGTGGCCATTTTTCTTCACTCAAGTGATAAAAGAAATTTATCCAGTTGCACCCTCTTTGAGCCGTAAGTTATAACTGTTTTTCTTCATCACCCTCAACAAGAATCATTAGCATATCGATGTCAATCCAAAGGAACGTCAGGGGCATCCAAGTCAAGGAGAAGATTTGTGGGAAAAGATAAATGAAAAAAGAAAAGTTTCAAAAAGGGTCACAATAGAGGCAACGAGACGAATGAAGAAAAAAAAAACCAAAGAAAAAAAAACAACAAAAAACAACGACAAAAACAAAAAAAAATGAATGAAAAATAAAAGGACGTCCGAAGTTCCAAACTCCTAGAGACAGTTGACTCGACACCTTGCAGATGATTCTTGTTAAGACGATTCGACCGTCAAACACTTATTTGGGCCTTCATTATCCGTTTCTTTCAAAACCCTTTGACCTTTAACCACGGTACAAGCCAATTAAAGTCCACGCCGACTGAAGAATGTTTGTCCTGATCTTTCTCATGAACTTAACTCTTGAACGAAATGATGTGGCGAATGACACGATCGCTAGAAGAAAAGAAAAGCATCATAAAGGAAAAATGAAAAATGTGAAGTCTCCCCGTCAAGAGAGAACCGTCAAACTAGGGCATTCCTTCCTACCCAGACCTGTCCACCTCTCCAAATCACACTTATTGTGCACAGCAAAGTTGGGGCAGGCTTGTAAGCCTTGATCGTTGAAATATTAACGACACCCCCGCGGATGGGGAGAGCACGAAAGTTAATGTTTCCCCCAAACCATCATTCACAAACCATCACTCAGCCATACACTTTTCATAACCATTTCTCACACTTTCTCGGGTTCAAGCTAGTTTGGATGGCAAAAAGCGATAAAGGGAATTTGAACCAATAGTTACACTATTTTCCTTTTCATCAAAGGGCTCACCATTTCTCGACATTATTTTCAATGAATGCATTTTGAATGTACATCGAGTTTGATGACAATATTGACAACGGGTTCCAAACATGAAATTTTCAAAAAAAATAAAATAAAATGATAACAAATAATGAAAAAAACAGAAAGAAAGAAAAGAAAAAGGAGAGCAAGAGAAAAGAACGAAATAAAGGTCTCATGTGTTTATGCACTCATGCACCCTCGTGGCATTACATCATACATTTCATGAGAAGCAAGGAAAAACGTTTGAAAAATCCTTAAGGGGAAAGAGAAGTAGTGAAAAGTTTAACACAACCTTTGCTTCTAAGTCTCTTCAATGATCGGCTCAGTATCTACTGATGTTTCCAAAATTTGAATACAGGTTTTCCTTCTACGACGGCGCTCCTCTGTAGGACAATCGTCGAACCTATGATCACTCTCATTTCATCATCCATAGGGTTGTTACACCCTCCACGAGGTTATTACACCTCATTTCATTATCCATAGGGTTGTTACACCCTCCACGAGGTTATTACACCTCATTCATTGATCCATAGGGTTGTTACACCCTCCGAGGTTATTACACCTCATTCATTGATCCATAGGGTTGTTACACCCTCCACGAGGTTATTACACCTCATTCATTGATCCATAGGGTTGTTACACCCTCCACGAGGTTATTACACCTCATTCATTGATCCATAGGGTTGTTACACCCTCCACGAGGTTATTACACCTCATTCTTCATCCATAGGGTTGTTACACCCTCCACGAGGTTGTTACACCTCATTCTTCATCCATAGGGTTGTTACACCCTCCACGAGGTTGTTACACCTCATTCTTCATCCATAGGGTTGTTACACCCTCCACGAGGTTATTACACCTCATTCTTCATCCATAGGGTTGTTACACCCTCCACGAGGTTGTTACACCTCATTCTTCATCCATAGGGTTGTTACACCCTCCACGAGGTTATTACACCTCATTCTTCATCCATAGGGTTGTTACACCCTCCACGAGGTTGTTACACCTCATTCTTCATCCATAGGGTTGTTACACCCTCCACGAGGTTGTTACACCTCATTTCATTATCCATAGGGTTGTTACACCCTCCACGAGGTTATTACACCTCATTCATTGATCCATAGGGTTGTTACACCCTCCACGAGGTTACACCTCATTCTTCGTTATCCATAGGGTTGTTACACCCTCCGCAAGGTTATTACACCTCATTCATTCATCCATAGGGTTGTTACACCCTCCACGAGGTTGTTACACCTCATTCACTCATCTATATGGTTGTTTTTGTTATCTTGAAATCTGAACGAAATTAGTGTTTCTTTCTTTACTTAGCTTTTACTTCAATAATATGAAAATATCAAATTTTCATATTATCCGATAATATCTAAGTAAAGAGGGGCAGCTGTCAACACCCAATTTCGTCCGGATTGACTAATAGGTTTATTTTATTTTATGTTATTTTCTTTCATTTTTCATTTTTAATATATACTTTATTTTTACCTTCTTATTTATTTGTTATTTTACTTTATGTTATTTTCTTACATTTTTATTTTAATTTATATTTTATTTTTACCTTTATTTATTTTATTATTATCATGTATATATATATATATTAGTTATTCCATTTTATTTGTAAGAAAACGAAAAAAAGGGAAAAAAAGAAAAGGAAAAGTAAAATCCCAAGGTCAACTCTTTCCCTCCTCTGAAGCCAGTTGCAGCGAATGCTTAGAAAGTGTTAGCGTGGTGGCAGCGTGGAAAAGTTACTTGTTTTTTCTTGCTGAAATTCTTAAGCGGCAACAGCGGACACACATGGAAGAGGAAAAAGTTTTGAACGAGCTTTGGCCACCTGCAAAATGGAAACACGAAAACATGAAAAAAAAGAAAAAAGGGAGAGAGGAAATCTGGCCTCAGAGGGGATCTCAGGGGTACAGCAGAAAGTAAGGGGTTTGGTTTTGAAAAGGGGAGATGATCACACTAGGGGGGACACTCATCACCACGACTGAAACGAGAAAAAACGGAAAGAAGAGAGAATCGAAACCAGAGAAAGAAAAAGGAGAAACGGGGGGGACCAAAGGAAAGGGAGGAGAAGCAACGAGTGTTGGATGAACCGAGCAGACCACTCCACTTCACTTTCCAGTGCCTGCCTGCAAGATCATTTTGGTTACTGAAGGAGAAGTTCGGCGGAGGAGAGCAAAGGAGATTGAATCCAGTAAAGAAAAGGAGACTAAAACAAAAAGGAAAGTTTTATCTTCTCTTAGAGGCTGCGAAGGTAATTCTTCAGACATCCAACCTCTTTTGGTCATGTTCGTTTATATGCTCTATGTATGTCTGCTTTATGCCTGCTGAAAGACGAATAAAATTGCGTTCAATCAATGCATATTGTTTTCCTCTCTTAATCAAAACCCCTGTTCATTCGGACTGCACCCAAAATGCAGTTTCGGTGCCTGTAAATTTCATCTATTTTGTTAACAATAACAAATAGGCACGTACCCCCAACATCAAAGCTTCAGTACCCATTAGCATCCAGAAAAACATGTAATAAAAAGCAAACAGAGACAGCATAGGTGTTTTCATATCAACTCTCATGAGAGAATAGAAAAGAGGAATAGTTTTTCTCTCCACTGGACCCTGCGCATGTCGGTCGCAGCTAGCTTCCACTTTAAGATCATCCTCCACCTGTATCAAACAGAATAAACAGACCAAATCACGGCTCCATCCTGCCAAGCACCAAAAATTTTGTCATCCTCAGCCTGTAACACAATCTATCAGATTTAGTCCACTCCCTCAAAGTTTCTATGTTACAACGTTCATCAGACTAATTCCAAAAAAGAAAAGAGGCCACCACTGTTTCAGACAAAACAGACACCCATCGTTCTTAATCTCAGAAGACAAGACATCCAAACTAATCAATAAATTTCAGAGAGAATGAAAGAAGGAGAGTGGTGGCGCCGGTAAGGAAAGGAGCTTCGGCGAGGGCGGCGGGTCGCATCGCCGGTGCGACCCTGGTTCGGGGTCCGAGAGGGGGTGACTGGGTGGCGGCGTCTATGGTAGAAGAGAAGGAGAGGAGAAGCTTGGCGCGGCAACCGGCAGGATCTGCGGCGGCCACCGGCGCACTGGCGGCGGCCGGTCTTGGCGGAGGTGGTGGCGCATGTGTAGAGGAAGCAAACCCCTCCTTGGGTCATCGTCTCGGAAGCGAAGAGAGGGAGGGCGAAGGCGACGTCCTGGATGGCCGGATCGACGCGCGGCGGAGACGAAACTCTCCCTGGGTTGCTGATGGCGGAGAGAGCGGACGGGCTCGAGAGAGAAGCAGCGACACGCGGTGGTCGGTATGGCGAGGCAGCAGTGTGTGTGCGGAGATGACGACCCTTCACCGGAGTTTCTTGGCTGGAAGAAGAGAGATTTGGTTGTGTTTGTGGGAGATGGAAGAATGAAAATGAAAGAATGAAGAGAAGGGAAATGAACCCCTAATGTGCTGAAGATATTTTGGGCCAAAAAAAAAAATAAAACTAAAAGGAACTTTATCTGCACCCCGGTTTCATGTTTCACACCCCATTTTCGTTTGGGCTTGAACCCATTCTGTGCAAACAGAATAATAAAAAAAAAATGAATTGGACCTAAGCACACTATTTCAGGATGCACTTCCATCTTCGTTCTTGCACCCCTGACAGATACAAAAGTTAGAAAAAAGGATTTTGGCCCGAACTAAAGGAGCCCCGTTTTTACCCCGCACGCACCTCTGGTTTTTTATCTTTGCACCTCTATTCTTATCGGGATGGCCTCTATTTTATTTTTATTTTTGTTTTGCTTGTATTTTATTACTTTTATTATTTGTTTGACTATTAGGTTTTATTATATATAACCCCCTTTTGTATAGTATCCCCCTACCCCTTTTGTTTTATTTATATCTATTAGACTTGTTTGTTTCGTTCTCCATAAAAATTACAAAAAAAAATATATATTAAAATTATAAATATTTTAAAATTATAACAAAAAATATGTTTTAAAGGTTAAGCACACGTGTGATCGCACGCATCGTCCTTGTGTTAGAACCTTTTCTTCTTCTCTTCTAAAAAATTACAAAAATACGTCTAAAGGTTAAGGCACACGTGTGACCGCTCGCGTCGTCCTTGTGCTAAAAACCTTTTCCTCTTCCTTATAAAATTACAAAAAAAATACGTTTTAAAGGTTAAGCACACGTGTGATCGCACGCATCGTCCTTGTGTTAGAACCTTTTCTTCTTCTCTTCTAAAAAATTACAAAAATACGTCTAAAGGTTAAGGCACACGTGTGACCGCTCGCGTCGTCCTTGTGCTAAAAACCTTTTCTTCTTTCTTATAAAAATTGCAAAATACGTTTAAAGGTTTAAGCACACGTGTGACCGCTCGCGTCGTCCTTGTGCTAATAACCTTTTCTTCTTCCTTATAAAATTACAAAAAATACGTTTTAAAGGTTAAGCACACGTGTGACCGCTCGCGTCGTCCTTGTGCTAATAACCTTTTCTTCTTCCTTATAAAATTACAAAAAATACGTTTTAAAGGTTAAGCACACGTGTGACCGCTCGCGTCGTCCTTGTGCTAAAACCTTTTCTTCCTTCTTAGATAAAATTACAAAAAATATTTTAAAGGTTGAGCACACGTGTGATCGCACGCATCGTCCTTGTGCTAAATACCTTTTCCGTTTATTTTATAAAAATATCAAAAAAAATATATATAAAATTTTCAAAAAAACTAAAAACATCAACAATTTCAAAGCAACAGACAATTTCTAGCCAGAACTACGTGATCCTTGATTCTCCATAAAAGATGGAGATACGTAGGAGCAAGGTCAGTCCTTGTCAGGTTCACTTCCCAAAAATCCAAAATCATCTTAAAACAAATTTTCAAACAATTTCCAAACAAACTTCTCAAACAGTTTCAAAAAGAACTACGTAACCCTGATTTCTCATTCTGAATGAGAATACGTAGGAGCAAGGTCAATCCTTGTCGGGCCCAAAAAACTAAAAAATATATTTTGTTTCTTTAGAATTTTATTTTAGGGGATATTTAAACATTTTGAAAACCACATCATATTCGTGCATTTAGTTAAAGGTACTGCCTTAAGGCAGGCGTTGTAGGGTGTTAATACCTTCCCTACACGTAACCGACTCCCGAACCTAGAATCTGGTTCTTGTAGACCATGTCTTATCATTTTATGGTTTTTCCGTAGTTTTCCATAATAAACTATGGTGGCGACTCCAAATCTCTTTTCGAAACCCGTTTCCTTTTTGGATCGTCGTCCCGTCGCGATTCCGGTTGCGACAGGATGACTTATAGTTTTTACCCTTGCATTGAAGGGTTTTTCATTTTAAAGATTGTTGATGTCTCTTTATACTTTGAATTCTATTTTTTTTGGATCTATTTGTTTGATGCTCCTCACATTCTTGTAAGAAGGAGGATTGATTTTCTGTTGTGTTATTACTTTTTGTTAAGTTGCTATTATTTTTTTCCCCTTTTCTCATTGGGCTACACATTAAGTAACAAAAGCGTAGGCTAGTCACCATATTATCTGTTGAAAAAATAGTCATGAGAATAATGACATGGCTATTACTGTAAATTTCTTCCTTTCTCTCGCCTGCTAATTATATGAATGCTTCAAATATTTCTTAATTATTTACCTGTTTGTTATTGTTAAACAAGTGTTCCATTAATATCACTATTTGTCCTCCATTTTTATAATCACTCTTGCATATCAAATTCAGCACCTAATTATTAAGACAAATGAAAATGCTTTAGGCCGGAAGGAAATTCTTAAGAAGTGGATGGCTGCATGTCAAGAAGAAAGTTGGCTGTAGGAGTACAATAATAGGTTGATGTAGTGTTGTCGTTGACAATATGTCCTTCTTCTATTTTTGTTTCCTTTATCTGTGTAGTGTTGTGTGTGTCTTTTTAGGATGATAATCGTTAGAAAAATGATATTTTCGTATACATAAACATTTTATATTCATTAAATGTTATTATTTCTTACTTTTTTACTCTTTCTTTTTGAAAAAATATAAAAAATTATTTTTTTATGACCATTTTATCCTTGTGTTAAATGTATATAAAAATGTGTCACCCAACCATTACTCTACTCCTTGTAATGTTCAAGAGTTGCACATCTTGCCTTTTATTTCTATCACGGTGATAAAATGTAAAACTTGAATGCAAAACATGTTTAAGTTTCTCATTTGATGGCCATTTCAATTTCTAGTCTTTTAAAGATCCAGGAAAAATGAAGTTATAGAAAAATGAAGTTATATAAAGATGAAGTTATAGAAAGGTGAGTTGGATGTTAATGAACTGTATTAAAATGAGAAATCATATGTTTAACAAAAGTGATGTGTAGTGTAAATGATTAGAATTATTTATTATGAGTTAGTGTTCATCTGTATCATTCTTGTTGTGTTCCTAAAATGTATATTTATTTATTTTAGATATGTTATTTATTAACGTGTGTTGTTGTATGAATATGATTTTTTGTGCAAGTATACATGTAATGATCGGACTCTTTTTACGTGAGGCAAGAAAGGAAAGTTCTAATCAGAATCAATCAGGAATTTATTATAATTGGGTGGTAATAATATTATGGAATTAATAGATTGGGTAGAGGTTTGGGGTTACGTTGATTATGTATTGGTTTCCAGATTCATGTTTATTATTTTTGGTAATTCGTGCTGCGTTATATGATATGAAATTGTGTCCTCTTTGAGCATCTGTTTTCTTTTCGTTGGTATTGGGTAAAACTCTACACATTATGGTTCATAGTCTGGTGGTAGGAGAAGGAAGACCAGGTATGTGATTAATCCTTTAAGAAATTCTAAGTGTTGTGCCATAATGTGATTCTGGTTACTAATGTGGTTTGAGGGTAGTATGGTTGTTGCCTCTAGTGTAGTGAAATGTGTTTGGGCTCTTTTTGTAAAATTTTTGTTTCTAGCAGTGGTCACTATTTTTATGGTTCAGTGCATGGCTTCTGGTTGTAATGAGTTATAGGTTAATGTTTGACAATTTTGGGTTTTTGTCGTCATTGTTTTGGTGGTGCAGTGCAGGATATTGGTTGGTATAATGGATTTATGTCAAGTGATAATTGTTGGTGCTGTTACAGAGAAATAGACATAATGTTGTGACGTTGTTGGTGAGTGAATCATTGTTTTGACATAAGAAATGATCTATGTAGTGGTGGAACATGTTATATGATAAGATTGAATGGAAAATATGAAGAAAATACTCAACAAAAGCTAAAATATGTAAACATGTTATCTAACACATTTAAAGTATTTAAAAGGTATAAAACAATAGTCAAAACTATGAAAGCAAAACCTGGAACACATTGATGACAACATTATGACAAATATGATATTTGTTGATTGTTTTACTTATAACTTTGTTCACATAATTCCAAATGCGATAATTATATTTTTGTTGAAAACTAGACTCAAATGGATTTCATTTAACTACAGACACAAATTTAATTTTGAAAAGAGTCAACGTTTACTGCCACAACTGTTTTGTGTGTAAAGAATGTTGATTTTGGACCATTCCAAGATAGCTACAACAAGACAAGGTTAGAAAAACATAAAGGCAAACAAAAATAACCTAAGCTTTGATTACCAAATGATGGAATAAGCTCATCCAAGCTATATGAATCAAGCAAAATAGAGACTCCCAAATGTGTTGATGGTTGCGAAACCTTGATGCTATGGGAATATTGTGCACATATGATAGGTTGATGTGGTGAGATGGTGGCTCCTCCTCCAAGCTACGACTCAAGCAACGGAAGAGGCTATGGTGGTGTTGGGATGCTCTCAAGAGACGTTGAGTCAACTCTTAAAGAAAGGTGGCTAGAGGAAACCGAGATGAGATAGCCTCGGTGACTTAAGTTGAGTAGTACAACACAAATTTGGTAGGATAACAATACTCAATTCAAAGGTGAATTTGCTTGGGAGAGACACTTCTATTTATAAGTTTATATACCTTTAAAGGTGTCTCCAAATTGTAGATGCAAAATCCTAATACTCTAACTTTGGAGATCAAGGTAAATTCACGCCATTAATAAGATGACAGATGGCCACTATTAAGGAGAAATCCTCTTTATTAGGAGCACACCACATGGCAAGAGATGTGTCTCACAAGATAGCAACTTGGAGACGATTCTGGCCAAGGTTTAAAATACCTAGATTGAAGTGAGACTTTTAATTCTGATTCATGTTTGTTTCCCTTAGAACTTAAACTTTAGTTTATGTTTTCCATGCTTTAAATCTGTCACCAAGAACATGTTCTGATCTTTACTTTCTTTTTGAAATTACTGTACTTTTACATTCCTAATCCAATCGGCTAAATCATTTTCTGATACACTACATCATGTTAGCATAGTTACGTAAGTAGGGGGGTTTTAGCTATTGACTTTGAATTTTTTTTTTTTTCATTCAGTTCTGCATTCCTAAATTCATTTTATTTTCTTTTGCATCAATTGAACTTGTTGGTAAGATAGAGTTTGGTTTATAACCCCTGTTACAGTTTCTGAAATATAAAAAAAAACACCAATCTCCCTCTTTAGCAAGTAGGTAAAAGTATGTTTTGTTAGATTGCTTTGATTTAGAAATTATAATTCTGCAGTTATCTTTGCTTCAACTAGTTTGATTAATCTATAAATCATGTTCACTCATATATGTTTGCATCTTGCATTGCATGGTTGAATCAAGCCAATAGACAAAATTCACATTTGATAAACTGATATAAGCACCAGTGTGTTGTTTGCTGCCAAACTAGGTTCAAGTTAGTGATTTTCGTTTCTGCATGCATTTCTTGTGAATAAATAGCATCTTCCATTCATATTCATCGTTTAAGACTTGTTGCATTCATTGCATATTCATTTTCTGCTTTTTTGATTCATTGAAGCAATTTTACAAATAATTTGGCAAAACTGCATGTTCATTCAAGCATTTCATTAAACAGTTTGAGATTTCATAATTAGGCATAGCTTTTCGTAATTGTAAGCATCCCAACATATTACATTACATCATTCTAACAGTTTTAAGTAATCATTCTTATTTTCTAACCAGTTCAATACCATCTCATGAATCATTAGCCATCTACTTAATGCATATGCATACTATTCTATCATAGCTCATTTTAGGAATAGTCCTTGCATTAAAAATAGTAGTTTACATACATTTTAATTCATTTTATCATTTCCCCATCTTTGTTTCTATTTTGTAGGACTGAATCTATACAAAAAATTCATTTAAAATTTCTGCCATCTCTTTAGATTTGACACGTGAGTCTTTCCCTAAACTACATTATGAGAACTTGATTTTTGTATGAACTTGAGGCAACCATATAAGTTCATCATACATCCACCATTTCACTATCCTTTATGGCGAACGACTCGTATTCCTAGTGAGGGTGGCAACTTTCCTCAATGCAATTTTTTTTGTTTACCCATTTTTTGAAAGAGCTTATATGTGACCTGTTGAGTTTAGAGCTATCAAAACGGGCCATCCGGCTCACCACGGGTTAGTCACTTAGTGAGCCAACCCAACCTGGCTCATTTATTAGCAAGCTAGAAAAATTTGAAGCCTGACACACCACGAGTTAGTGGGTAAACGGGTTGGTAGCTCACTTAATTACATTTTTTTTAAAATAAAAGAAAATTACAAAACTTTCTATAATTTAAATCTAAACAAATTTCACTCCCAAATTTCACTCAAAACATGGATGTTTAATTAATTTTGAAAATAAGAAACTTAAATAATTTTTTCAAGCAAAAAAAATAATAAATATTTTTTTATAAAATTAAAATTAAATTTTAATAAAATAAAATTAGATAGGTGGATTGGTGGGCCAGTCCGGTCCACCACGGGTTCAACCCGCATGAGCCGGGTTTAAATGAGACAGGTTTAAATAAGTCGGGTTGAAATCTGACCCGCATAAAAGAATAATTTTTTCAAATTCAATCCGACTCAAACCTGTGGTGTGTACCAGGTTGATCCGCGGATTGTGACCCATTTTGACAGCTCTAGTTCAGTTGCTCCAACTCAAACTTTTCTTGATCCCATTCTTCTATTGCCACATTCTCTTTCTCTTATATTTTGGATAACAAGTTTACCAAGTTTCCATGGATAACAAGTTTACCAAGTTTCCATATGATGATGGAAAAAGGCTAGATGAGTCATCATTGCATCTTCATCTTCTACTTGGAAGTGTATTTCTCCGAGCTCCATCAAAGTAGAATTGAGGTCATCAAGGTGAATTAATGATTGTTTATTGGTTTTCTACATTTTTTTGTTTATAAATAGGAGTTTTCATCTTAATAATATAATACATAAAATTAGTCTTCATTCTCTCTTATTCTCTTTTTTTCCTCTTTTTTCTTTTCTTCATTATCAACTTTATATTTTATAACAATTATATCACATTATGTTTTAGAAAAAATGAGCCTTATTTCATCCTTCGTATAGAATGTATTCTATTCAACCTTACAAAGGGACACAAAGTTCTTACAAGTAAGTTAAACCTAGAAACAAAATTCTAAATAATAGAATAATGTATGTACAAGACGATTGGTTCACCAAAATATATAACTTCGAGTCACCTGACATTAATACTAGACAACGTCTACAATTGTTTGATGATTTTCAATGGAAGACATCTACAATCCTCAATTGATATATCATAGAAAGAGTTGCGCTAATATCTACATTTTCAACACATAGTTTTATTTATTATTAATAAAATTATACAAAAGAATAATCATCAGTATTCCTAAACTAGTTAGGGATTAAACCATTAAGGTCTTAACAATATTTAATTTAATGCTAAATTTTGTATGAATAAATAAATGTGACATCCCAATTATATAGAAAACATATATAATAAAGACGTCACATGCATAATATAGAAAAGCAGTTGAGAGTAAATAAAATTACAGTCATCCTCAAAGTACTTCAGAATATAAGCTTAAACCCCAAAGATATCTAAAATGTAAGCTAAAAGGGAAATAATATTTCATACTACAAGATCAACCAATAACATCCTAAGAGACTAGGCAGCAACATTGTCCTCAACTTCCAAAGCTGTTTCCAAAGGAACCTCCTCGCCATCTGCTCCCATCCAAATGGATGATCATCATAAAAAGAAACATAAACAAGCAATATAAACAAGCAAGGGTGAGCTAGATATAAAAATCTTGTTATTCAATCACACACGACATGCAAAAGTCACTCAAACATGGTACATCACTACAAGAAAATTGCATTTTACATACAGATTATTATATACGGATTTTAATCTGTATGTATTAAACATATTACATACGGATATTATATACGAATTTTTAATTAATTATTAACTAGAAAAATTTAGAAAAAACCTGGAACTTCTGGTAACTTTGAAAAAAAAAACCCTAAGTACAACTCTCTTGAACGAATCCCTCACTCACTCAGTGACCCTTCCTTCTTCCTTCATTTCGGATAAAGAAAAACCCCACAAATCCTTTCTTCTTTCTTTCCTCGGATAGAAGAAACCCTCACATGTTTTTGTTTCCCTCCTTGTAGCCACGCGTTCTTCCTTTCCGAAGTCTTCATTCAGACTCCATCATCAGCCACGTTCATTTTCTCTCTCGCGCATTGGAGAGAGCAGCTTCATTCTCGCGTTCTTCTTCCGCAAGAGCATTTTCTTCTCGAGAGCTCACCATCAACCGTAAGCTTCCTTTCTCTTCACAAATTCATCATCTTATTTCATATTTCTTCGTTGCCTCAGCCTACTCAATAACAAATTTCCTCTTCCACCGATTATTTTCATCTCCTTCTAGGGTTTCGTCATCCTTTCACCTTTTTCTTGAAGTTTCACCGATTAAATCCTCTTTTACTCCGTTTAAAAGTTTTTCCTCCGATTGAAAACTCTTTTCCACCGTTCAATCTCGTTTTTGAACCGATTAATCGGTTCATTTTGAGTTTCCTCCCTTTCTTGGGTTCCTTCGGTCCAGATTAGGGTTCCTACTCTATTTAGGGTTTCTGTGAGTCCTATCTCTGATTTGGTTTGTTCTCCTTCAAATTCCCTCTTCTATTTGTGTCTAAGGTTAGTGCGAAGAAGACACGAGGCCACGAGATCGCTTGCAATGCGGAGAAGACACGAGGCCAGTTTTTATCAATTTTATTCACTGTCTCTGCATAAAGAAATTTCTTTTCCTGCTTTAAGAATATTGTTTAGTAGGATCGTGGAACTAAGGAAATTCACATGATATTCAATTTCTTTTGCAGGTTGGTGAGAGGGGGATAGAACTATCTGGGGGACAGAAATAAAGGATTGCAATACCTCGTGCCATAGTTAAGAATCCATCAATACTTTTACTAGATGAAGACATCAATGCTCTGGATGTGTTAGTTAGTTGTATGAACGTTGAGGAATATTGAATCATCAATGTTTTCATCATATCAATCAGTGATACTGTTTTGGTTTAGGGTTCATTATCTACATAAAGTGATTTCTATGCTTTAAGTTTGAAATGTGGTTAAATTTGAGACATTATTTGCATCTATGTAGAATATATTGTTGTTGCGATGTGACTGAAGCATCTTTCTTGTTTTTAATTTTTCCCCTTTTATTTCTTTGTGTGTCCATTTGTGTGATTTCTTCATGATGTTGGTTCATATTGGTTGTATATGTGTGTTTAGGAGTTTATGAATTTGCAAAATTGTAGAAGACCTAAATCTGTTTAGTAGAAGTCTTGGGAGGTATTTTAAATTATTCAAATTTCTGGAACTCGTTGAGATGAAAGCAGTCATTTTAATTATATGAATTTTAATGTGTCTATTCAGACCCTGATGCTGAAGTTATGGCCTTGCCCCCCAAGAGTCTTCTGGCCATAAATAAGTTCATTTGTGAGATCCGCAACAAAGGATTTCAAAGAGAGCAGAACCTGCAACATCACAGAAGAGGGCACAATTTTCTGTGGAAGCTGAAGCAGAGAACAAGCAAAGAGGTGAGGAAGAAGGTGTATGTGTGTTTAGAGCCAATTTGTGTGCATCATGGCACCATTTATAATATATGGCCACGCATACACTTTCACACATTCCATATCCTTTCTTGCAAGATGATATGCGTTAGAACAATGGCATGTTTAACAACATTATTTTGGGTATCTACAAAGAATTTATTCATGAAATTTATGATGATCAACTCTTTATAAAGTTGAAAAAAGGGTTCAATTTTCCTGCCATGGATCTTTGGGTTGGTTAAGAGTCAATGATACATTGCATAGTTTGTGTTATGTGTTTGACTTTTCTTAAAAAAATCTTTCATATTGTACCTGGAAGCATTTCCCTAAGTTTGAAGTATTTTGGATTATCATTTAATTTCAAATTTGTATATTGGCTAAATGGATAAAAGGATAACATGTAGGGACCATTTTTTTGAATTCATAAAATCCCACTGAGTACTTGTCTTCCACTTCCTTTGCTAAAATTTAATGTCTTAACTTCAGCTGTATCTTTGTATAATGTTTTCCAAATTAGTTTTAATAAAGTTTTAACGAAAATCAATAACTAGTTTTAATACTTAAAGGGAGAATGCCTTTCTAAATATGAATGTAGATATTGGCTTGGGATGAATGTAATTGTTAGAATTTAATTATTTTATCCCTTACATTACAGTAGTTCCAAAAGTACTTTTGCATTATATGTGTTTATCTTACTACACATTGATTTTCATCCATTTATTGAGCATTGATTATATCTTATACTCTTGTATGCTCTGTTTTGAAATTTTGGGTTTTTAATTGATTTCTCCTAAATCACATTTTAAATCATTAATACAACTTCAGAATACTAAGCTTTTTTTTTAGTTTACTATCATTAAGACGTGATCTTAGAAGAGGGATATGTTTGAAAGCTTCTTCGAGGAACTTGTAATCAAGGTGGGTTCCGCTACCTCATATTATAGAACCTTTGGGCATTTACTTTTTAGTAAATGTTTACTATATATGCCCATATTTGTTAATATTAAGTATTATGCAATTTTTGTATCTAGCACTACATTGGCGTATGAAATTTGGGGCAATTTTTTTAAAGTCACAGTTCATAATGAAGACCATCAAGTGGCTTTTATATAAATCAACAACTTTTATTTGTTTCAGAGTCCAAATGGTGCTTGGAACATTTTTGGTGGCAAGCTTTCATGGGACTTGAAGCAATTGTAAGTGATGATCCAAATTTTGAGGGGCGTAGAAATCCTTCCAGTGGTATATTTATATTATATTTATTTATGTTTCAATTATAGCAACCATGTTAGCCTGTTGGTAGCATTTCAAGAGAAAGGAAGTAGAGATTTGTGGTTTGGGATAGTAGAAATTAAAGAAGATTTTGTCAGTGAACTTTTAATGGTTTCTGAAATTTGCTGAGATTTGTGGTTCAATTTGATTGATCTTTTTTATCCCCTAATTCTAAGCCATCATCTGTTAGAGAACTTTTAATGGTTTTTGAAATTTTCTTTAAATATTTTATTTGTCCATATATATTGAAATGTGTTTCAACTAAACTTTTTGTTAATTTTTGGTTCAGGCACTGCTTAAGGCTATAGGAGCTAGTGTTTACTTGGTCAGGAAATCATTAGAAAATGTAAAATAATTCTTGTAATTGTCTTTATGAATAAGAGTTGTATTTTTTTAGTTCTATTTATAGAATTATCTAATAAAGTTTTCATATTTTAATTATTTGGTTCAAGCACAATCATATGTAAATTTGTTACATTTGTAATCTTGTAATTATATATTATACATTATATATTATGAATATATTTGGCAATTTTTTTGGCAATTTAACAGTTATGTTTGATTCTTATCAATTATATGAAATTTCTAGGTATTAGGTGTAAACGTGGAATTATCTAATTTTTTTTTTATAAAACTATAAAGTTATATACGGATTACATACGGATTACATACGGATTATCCGTATATAATTATATAAAAATTATATACAGATTTGTCCGTACATAATTATATACAGGTAATTATATATGGATTTTTTCGTATATAAATTATATATGGATTTTTTCGTATATAAATTATATACGGATATATCCGTATATAATTTATCTACGATCATTTTATATACGGATTTTTGTCCGTATATAATCCGTATGTAACACTATTTTATATACGGATTTTAGGTCTTACATACGAATTTTGGTCGTATGTAATTGCGTTTTTTCTTGTAGTGCATTGACATCACAAGACTCATTGCTTTGTAGACCGACATGTCCGAACCAGAATGATTGCCGAGCTATGACGGGTTATGCACTCGTGGTGGCCTCTACTGCTTTGCAAAGCCGTTGCCAATGGGTTCCACCCTACCACACTCACGAGGTTAATCCGTTCCGCGCCCTGGAGCATACTGGAAGCCTCCAAGACTAGGATCTCCTGCTACTCCTCACCACATGGATCAATCATCTCTACTTGAGAATGAAAGACCATTGGAGCGTCAGGAAAACCCCCAAGACTGAGCTACCATGCAATCATTCTACACTAAGGATCTCACCAAGAGATCCAACACATATGGAACTTGATTTACAACTTGGATCATACTTTCATCACTTTGTAATCATATACTTTCTGTCACAATCAACATAGACACAATCTCAACAATGTACATTACTCACCACTCACAAATTATAAAAATAACATCTTCATAATTAAATATAAGTTAATCAATACCAAGAACCAAACAACTCCAACTAACTAATAACAGCTCATAAAATGCATCAATTTATACATACCTACAAGTAATATAATTATTGATTAACACGCACATTCCAATATAAGAAACAACTATCCTTACTTTATTATATATATACATATATGTGATACGTACATTATCTTATAAATATATATATTTACATTATATTATTATATATATATATATATATATATTAGTTACATATATATTTAATATAATATATATTAAACTAATATATATTATATTAAATATATACCACTAGTGCAGAATTGGCTTATAACGTCCCCCATAGACGTCCGTTCCCAAAAGCCCCAACGTAAATAATTGACCGGTGGCATTTTCGTAAATAAGTGAAACTGTAGACGTCCGTCCCCTCCCAGAACGGACGTCTATAATATTATAGACGTCCGTGGGGGGGGGGGACGTTTAAGGGCTGAACAAAATCAACCCTAAAACGTCCGTCCTTTGAGGGCGCGGACGTCTATAATATAATACACGTCCGCCCCCCCAAAATGGACGTTTAGGTTCTTGACAGGGTGGTTGGAGCATTAAATGTCTTCAGCCCCTTAAACGTCCGTTCTAGAAGGTGGCGGACGTCTATAATATTATAGACGTCCGCCCCTCCAGGACGGACGTTTAGGGTGCTGACAGGTGATTGGAGAATTAATGCTCCAACTACCCTGTCAGCCCCTTAAACGTCCGTCCTGGGGGGCGGACGTCTATAATATTATAGACGTCGACCCCCTCCAGGACGGACGTTTAAGGGGCTGACATGGGGAGTTGAAACGTTCAGTTGTTCAGCCCCTTAAACGTCGGCCCCCCACTGCCGGACGTCTATAATATTATAGATGTCCGCTCCCCCAGGACGGACGTTTAAGGGGCTGACATGGGGAGTTGAAACGTTCAGTTGTTCAACCCCTTAAACGTCCACCCCCCATTGACGGACGTCTATAATATTATAGACGTCCGTGCCCTCCAGCACTAACGTCTAAAACCCCCCGCGAACATCAATTTTAAATTACCATAGACGTCATATTAGTGACGGGCCGGACGTCGATACTATTATAGACGTCCGGCACTCTGGGGCCCGGACGTCTAACAGTATTAATACGCGAAAAGCGAACCCGCGAGCAGAACGCTCACTGTTCATCGTCGTCCCCCTGCGAACGCTGTCTGCCATTGATTTTCCAGGTGCTTTTCTCTCTTTTGGACCGTTTAAATTGACTTTCAATCCGATTACATTGCTCTGTGATGAAATATCTTTGATTTGAACCGATTAAAAATCGTTTTCTGTCCGTTTTTGTGCAGTCTCTTGCGTGTTCTTGGGCGGCTTCTTTGACTGTTTTTGGACGAGGTGTTAGGCCGTTCCCTCCTCGATTTCCCTCTTTTCATTTCGAATCTACTTTTCAGGTTAGCTTGTTGTTATTGATAAATTTTTGTATGCATGTAATTGGGTTTTGTGTATGCATGTTTTTTACTCTAAAGTGTGCATGTGTTATTGGATTTTGAATATGCATGTATTAGTTGTGTTATTATAAGTATGAAATCATTGAGTGACACTTAGTTCCCGTTTGAAATTTAACACAAACGATTAATCTTTTAATCGTTTGTGTTAAATTTTGAATTGTCCGATTGGACAGTTTGGGAAAATTAATTTTCATAATTTACAAGATGTCAATTGGAGTTTACGGATAAGATTGATAAAATTTCGGTTCAGTACTTGTGTTGTTCTCCGGATGCATATTTGATTGTGGTCATCGTTCACTACTCTCATTTCGTGTATTTCGGAGACCAATGCGAAATGCTGCCGAAATCTTATCAATTTTATGATGTAGACTTCAATGCACGTGTCTGAGCAAATTATGAAAATTAATTTTTTTGAATGGGTAGGGCCTAACCTTGTGAAAGTTAAAAAACTTGAACTGATGATTTTACGAACATAGTATGGATCGAAGCTGGATGAACGAACGTCGCATCAGTGAAGAATATGATAAGGGTATTTCGAAGTTCTTGCAATACGTTGAACAAAATGCTAAGTCTGTCAACGGGACATATTTTTGTCCTTGTGTCCGTTGTCTTAATCAAATACGACAAGACTTAGGCAATGTGCGTGACCATCTATTCATGTACGGCATAATGAGCACTTGGCATGGAGAAGTACTAGACCAGCCTACCACGTCACGAGGAACGGATTATGTGGAAGAATGGATGAGTGACCATTTAGAGGACATGATACGTGATGTCGGTGAAGATAATTTTGGAAGGGCTAATTTGTATGATTCTCTTATTAATGATTCAGAGCAACCGTTGTTCCCAAGATGCTCGAACTTTACACGTCTGTCTTCAACATTAAAGTTGTTTAGTTTAAAAGCAAGGAATGGATGGACCGATAAAAGTTTCACCGAATTGTTGGAGTTGTTGAAGGAGATGCTTCCAGAAAATAATACTCTACCTATTCGTAATTACGAGGCCAAATTTTTTTTATGTCCAATGGGTCTTGAATATCGAAAGATACATGCTTATCCTAATGATTGTGTTTTGTACGCAAAGGAGTTTGCTTCGTTAAAGTATTGTCCAACATGTGGTTTATCCTGTTTTAAAAAGAAATCTGACCGAGTCACTAGTAATGAAGGTAATGATGGTGCACCTGCTAAGGTGATGTGGTATTTGCCTATAATACCTAGGTTCAAACGTATTTATATATTTATATATGGATCCTTACTTTGAATTCCAAACACACAGTGACTGATTTTCTAAAATTATAATTGACTAGAAATTAACACATGATAACTTTATGCATCTACAATTAACTTGTTTTATTTTATTTTCATCCTAGTAGAGATCTTTCTTTACCTCAATTGGTCACCGGAGAGGACCCAGATGTCTGAACGCATCAAACTCACCTTCGACGCCAGCACATATGATTAGTCACAACTGACTGGACCAGGCCAGGGCTGCTCTATGATCAGGGATGTGCCAACTCAGGTTTTTAAGGTTCCTCTATCCTACCAACAAAGAAAGGCTCTCAATAATTAACAATTAATTTATTTAATTTATCTACTTTGTTCTCTTATGCTCTAAATCTGAAATGTCTAATTTTAATATTTTCACTTCCTCTCACAGCAACCTCAAACCGTAGTTGTAATCTATTTAATACCCATATATATGCTATTACAGAACCCTTACTCCCGACCTTCCAACAAGATCAATTTCAGCCAACAAACTCATTCAAAACAAATTAAATTCATTACATCACAACATGCACAATTTCACAGTTTCAATTATAACACCCAATACAATAAAAGTCATAAAACAGTTTCACAAGAGCACACTAGTTCAACATTCATATGCATATATTTTTATAAAATAAATTCATACAAAAAACTAATTAGCTCCCCTTACCTTGAAGTTGAGCAGTATAGTTAACTAGAGTGTCCTAACCGTGCCTTCACAGAGAAAACCCAAACAGTGCCCTACAACCACCTAAATGGTGATGGAAACATCTCTTAGAGCTAGAATAGACAGAGAATCAAAAGGAGCACCCTGCAACCAGTAAAGTTGCATGCCCTAAGTTCAAGAAAAAATGGAGAAACTGACTTACCCATCCAAATAGAAATCTAATCGGATAGAAGGGAAGCTCTCAACTCCGTGAGCGAAAGAACACCACCTATTTGAAATCTAAACGGTTCAAATGAGTGCAAGGGTAGATAGAAGGTAGAGCAAGAAGGAGAAAATGGAGATGAGTTTAGAGAGAGAAAGGAAAACTGAAAAATGAACTCAGAGCTGGAAAAATGAGGCCTCTTTTGAGGTCCTAGTGCCCTTAGCTTCTTGGACCAGGCTGCAGGGTCTAGTAGCCTTACATTTTCAGGCTCTTACAATAAATACTTCTTATGTCCATTAATCAACAAAAATACGATTTCTATTTATGTTATAAGTTTTCAATAATAATAGAGAATAAAAAAGAAAAATAATTTTTAATTTGTAAAACAGTTTTCAACTTAATTACTATAATAATTGAATATTTCTCTCTAAATTACTTAACATAAAATAACTTTTTAGCTTTAAATGATCAACTTGCAAATTAATAAAAAAATTGTCTGATAATTAAATCAATCAAGATATATATTTTGTGGTGAATAATATACTTTATGCAGGATAACAAAGACGCTTTTGGCATACGAGGCTTTGATGATCCCAAACAATAAATAAATAGGTGCCACGTTCAATGTAGTGTGCGGCGAAAAGATTGATACAATCTTACCTAATGTCTTGGTCCCAAACATCACAATCTTTCTGCAAATAATTACATAGACACAATTTAGGCACGTGAGAGCTAATTTTGCAATCATTTCATATATCGGATGTTCTCGAAGGGATATGTAGAATAGTGTTTTCTAAATCGAATTAATTAATTTTACCAGGTAAGTGCGAAAACATTAGAGTTTTCAATTTCACGTTCACACAAGAAAGTAACTGGCACGGGCTAAAAGAATAATAAGTAACTATCCGATAAATATACTAATAAACACAATTCAATAAGTTCTATTTAGTATTATTGGCCAAATTAAATAAATATTATTAACAAAAGAGATTTTGTTGATTTAGTTATCATATATTAAAGTATAATCAAATATTAGTAGTTTGACCTTTTGTACATAAGTAGCTAATTTTGAAGTGAAAATCACGTATTTAGACAAAAAATTTTAAATTTATCGAAGTAGACAAGTCGTGGGGTCCAGACGATTTCAAATGAAAAAGTTGTGTCCCCTGCACGACTTCAACCTTACACAGTGGTCAGGGGTGAAGTCGTACATCCCAAAAACGATTTTAGGGCGTTGTAATCAATTATAACAGGTAATCAATTACAACGTGTCAAAGTCGTGCAAGAGGACACACCTTCACCTTGTATAAGAAAAATGTATCTGATAATCGATTACACCATGGTTGTAATAGATTACCAACAGGTTTTATGGACAAAAACTCTCTAGTAATCAATTGCAATCATGTTGTAATTGATTATCAGAGACATTTTTGGTGTTAAACCAAATAGTTTTATTGGTTCTTGACCATCAATGTAGGTTATGTTTATTGATTACATTGACATACTTTTTTAACATATGTGTATGCTATTGTTGTGTAGTTATTTTAATTATTGTAAACACATGGTTGTTGATGACATTGAAATGTATCATTATGTTTAGGATGAGTCATTTTTTGAATGTAAATACAAATGAAAAACATAAAACAAAGTCATAAAGGAAATGTTAACTATTTTATTAAATTGTAAATGCATTACAAAAGAAAAGGCTAAAAATAAAATTACTCGAAAATACAATGAAATTGAAATTTATCTATGAAGAAGATCCGTCATGTGGACCAAAATGACGTCGCAGATACTGCATGTCGTGCTCTAGATGTTCAACTCGAGCTCAATTGTATCAAAGCGATCACCCATGTTTAGCTCTAGTTGTTCAAATCTAGCATTCATACTATCATTCATAGTGTTGAAGTTGTCCCCAACAAATGTTCGCAGATCATTGATCCCCCTCATCATGTCATCAAATGAATAAGTTTGTTGTTGAAGAAGGGGAAGTGGTTGTTGTTGAGGACCTCCTGAAGGATGAGCATTTTTGTGAACCCATTGATGGTCTATGTTTTTTTTTTCAAATCCAAAGGACTCTATAACTTGTCCCGCTATTCTCATCTTCCTATTTTGTGGGGCAGGTATTTCATCATCCAATGGAATTTGAAAATGTTGGAGGATCCGGGTGACCAAAAATGCATAGGGTAAAGGAGCCCCTAGCCTCAAAGCCTTCTTCATCCTATATCAGATGAGATGGCCCTAGTTTATCTGTTTTGCCGTCATTATAATCCATATTAAAAGTAGATCTTCCTCGGTAGCCTATGCAACATTAGAAACACGAGGAAACAAAACACGAGGAAACAAAACACGACATAGAACATAATGTAATATCCTTACTTCACATCTTTGCAATTTGTTCTTTGCAATCCCATCTTCACATTTCTCGCCTAACAACTTTTAATTCATAATGGCATCGTGAAACTTCAGAGCATCTTCATCATCACAAATCATGGACGAACAACCTTTAATATTAGATAATGTTGATGAATTCAACACATATGATTAATTGGGTAACATAGTTGCTGATGAATAGAATGATGACAACCGCATGACACAATCATCTCAACATATCATTCCAGAGCTGCATGAGTGTATGCAATTCCAATCAAAGGAGGACACTATATCTGCAACCAAATAATATCACATCAATAACGAATATAAATTCAGCGTTGTTGAATCCTAGCCTAACATATATGTTATACGATATTTCGAATACCGCAATGGATGTCAATGACGTTTAAGGGCAATTATAGCAAAGTCCGTCAACATTGGGAAATGAAGAACATCGACGAACCACATACGTGTTTCTCAACCATACTATCTCGAGATCATACAAATCTTGATAGTAATCACATTGCCGCAATCATATCAAATTCTATTAGGACAAATCCTTCCATTCCCATCAAGAGTTTGATTGTAGATATTAAAAATCGTTTCGGGTATTTTGTGTCATACTTAAAGCTTGGTTGGCGGAAACAAAAGGCTCTTGCTATGGAGTTCGGTGACTGGGAAGATTCTTATAACCATCTGCCTAGGTGGTTACATACGGTCAAAGATGCAAATCCTGGTACAATATTGCAATGCACTAGTTCTCCAACGGAGATTGATGGACAACCTAACAATGATTGTTGCATTATAAAAAGAGTTTTTTGGTCTTTTGGTCCTTGTATACAAGGATTCAAATATTGTAAACTAATTCTCAAAGTAGATGGAACCTTTCTAACAAGCAAATATCATGGAGTTTTGCTCACCGCCATCGCTCAGGATGGCAATAGAAATCTTTTTTCATTTGCATTTGCCATTGTAGAAGGTGAGACAAAAGAGGCATTGATATAGTTCTTTCAACTACTTCGAGAACATGTTACCCCTCAACAAAATATTTGTATCATCACTGACAGAGGGAAGGGTATCCTATCAGCCTTAAGATTAGAAGAAGTTCGTTGGAAAGATGATGGTTTCAACTCTGTTTATTGCATACGTCATCTAGCCTCCTAGCCTTCAACTTCAACAACAAATTCAAAAATAAGGAACTTAAAAAATAATTCATCAATTTAGTTACTATTTCACAAAATTTTACTGCCAATTTACAATTTAAATGTTCTACACAAAAATTCTTTGATTTTTTATTTTATTAAGTGCTTACAACTTACAAGGTCAAGCAACCTACTATGATGACAAAGCTTACTGCAATGCGAGACCAATACCCCCAATAGGTTTCTTGGATAGATAAAATTTCATTAAAAAAATGGTCTCAGGTTTTTGATGAAGGCATAAGATATTGACATATGACCACTAATCTTGCTGAGTGCATGAACTCCGTTTTAAAGGGAGCAACTTCATTACCATTTTTTGCTCTCATCAAAACAACATTTGAGAGAACACAATCATGGTTTGTTGAACGAGGCTTAAAAACACAATACATGCTACAAGTAGGCCACCAATATCCTGAAGAAATCAGCGACATTATTCAAAAAAATTAACAACAATCCGCATTTTGTCATGTTCATCGGTATAATCGTGAAAATTATGAATTTGATGTTTAGGAAATTTCAACACCTTACCAATATCGCCCATATCCAATTTCTTATAATGTCAGGCTAAATGAATGGTGATGTGATTGTGGTTACTTCTAAGCTACTCGTCTCTCATGTCATCATGTCATTGTCGTTTGTGCATATTCTCATATACCACTAACCACATATATTGATGCAGTGTACAATCTTAACAACATTTGCAAGACATACCAACTACAATTTCACCTTATCCAAAATGAAGATTATTGGTCTGCGTATACTGGTCAAAACTTCATACTAGATCCTCAAATGCGACGCAAGGTATCCGGATGAGCAATTATGACTAGAATCCATAATGAGATGGATCAATCCACATCACATCAGCCGAAAAAAATGCTTTTACTGCCGCAACGAAGGTCATAATAGGGGGACATGTCAATTTCGTCAATAATTTTTTCTTAATCTTACCTTTTTGTAATCCCTTCACTAATTAATAAAATACTACTACTATTTCTTATAATTTTTGTTTTTATATTTTTCTTTTCTTTTTACATTAACATAATGATGATTTATATTTCTTTTTTGTCTAACACAATCAACAAAACAAAATTGTCAAAAAATAACAGTAAATTAATAATTAAAGAACAATAACAAAATACATGGTAAATAACTTTGTCAAAAACCATAACTTTTGACCATTCTCGTTGTTGGTAATCGATTACAGCATGATTGTAATCGATTACCAGAGAGTTTTTGCCCATATAACCTGCTCGTAATTGATTACAATCATGGTGTAATCGATTACTAGATACATTTTTGCTTATACAAGGTGAAGTCATGCAACCCATGGACGACTTCAGCATGTTGTAATCGATTACAATGCCCTAAAATCGTTTTTGGGGTGCACGACTTCACCCCTGATCACTGTGTTAGGGTGAAGTCGTGCAGGGGGCACGACTTCTGTATTTGAAGTTTTGCCTACATCCGCAATTTTCACTTCAAAATTGCCTACTTACGTACAAAAGCCAACCCATTGATATAATAAATATTTTTTATATAATATATCAATAAGATATGATTAATTTGGTTGAATTGTATATTATTATTATTTTATCATACATATGGTAAGATTTCATTATTTGTTGATATTGTCTAATTTTCTCAATTTTATAGGCTTAGAAACTTATAAATATACAAGATATTTTTTGTAGAGTACAATATAATTCATATTTACTATTGCACTCTTATAAATACTAAAACTATTTTACTAACTTAAGTATAGGATAATTTTTTGGAGGTGAATCTTTCTCTTCTAAAATAAGGAGAGATTCGTTCAACACTCAAGTCACTACTTAGATCTTGCCACATGTCTTAAAGTCCATGTTTTATATCCTAATAAGAACGTTCACGGTAGGGCTCACATATTCTTTATTATACCTCTATATTTTATATTATCATTACCTTATGTAAAGATAATTCATTATATTATCCTTTATTCATTAATATTTTTATTATGACAGAAGTTTATTAAATATATGTAAAGAATACATGTCAAACATGTTTTTCCTTTTGCTAACACCTATCTCAATCTGAGCTACAAGTTATAATAATATTCACAATAAGAAGAAAGAAGTCAAAGCATACTCTGTTCCAAAGTCTTAATATCCTCGTGGATTTATCTATTTCAACAAAAGATTAATGAGTCATACTCGAAGAAAACTTCGAGATATATAATGAAAGAATCACAATATTATTTGCACGATTCAATAAAAACACCCTTATGGAAACTTTACCAATCAATTTTTTCTCAATGGTGTTTAACGAGGCTATTATTATTTTGAGCTTGTGAAAAGCATAGTTTATAGGATAGAGAAATGTGGAGATAGTAGAATGTGAAATAATAGTTTGAAGAAGTATAATTTTTTAGTTGTTTTAGTTGTGTTATATGTTGTTTTACATTAAACGGTGGAATACATGAGTATTTATAGACCCATAGATTATTCTAGAAAATGCTAGCCACAACTTATGTGAAATGTTCTAGATTTTTACCTATGTAGAATGCTCTTGATTTTTTTCTTCCTATCTTAAATTTTTCTACAACATTCTAGAATTTATATTACATTTTAGAACTTCTATCTTAAGGTTTTCTATATTCTTCTAGAATTTACAATACACTTTAATACTCTTTCTTGATGCAAATTCGGCTCCAAGCATAGAGCACAATAGTTCAAATCTTGGTCTTGGTAACACTTTTGTAAAAATATTTGCAATTTGGTCTTCTGTTGGACAATACTTGAGTTGAATTTGTTTAGTTGTCTCTTCATCTCGAGTGAAGTGATATTTAATGGCTATATGTTTTTTTCTATGATGATGGATTGAAGTTTTGGCTATTTTGTTGTCGATTTGTTGTCGTAATAGATAATAGTTGGTCAATCTTGTAGTTCACCCATTTCTTCAAGGAGTCTTTATAGCCAAATTACTTAACTCATGGTTTCAGCAGTTGCTACATACATTGCTTCTATTGTTGATTGTGCCATAATTGCTTGCTTCTTTGATACTCTATAAAGAATCTAACTAGGCTTTTGCATGAATCTTGGTAGAAGGCTTATAGCATACATAATATTTGGATGTGTGGTTGTGATATACAAGATACTTTCACTAAAACTCCTACAGTGTGATGCATTTGCCTCTTGTGCTTCATTATCTTTTTGTAGCTTATCGTTTACCACCAATAGAATAACGACATGTTTACAATCATTCATCTTGAAATTCTTTAAGAGAGTTTCAATATATTTCTTTTAAGAGATAAATATGCCTTCTTTTTCTTATTTGACCTCTATATCGAGGAAATAGTTCATCAAGCCAAGGTCGGTCATCTTAAATGTCTTCTATAAATTCTTTCATCATCTCCATATTTTTTCTAGTATAGATAAGATCATCGATATATAAGGAGATAATGAGATGATACTGACCTTGTGCCTTAATATATAGTGTTGGCTCACTCTTACTCCTCTTAAATCCTTGATCGATGAAGTATTGATCAATCTTACTATACCATGCTCGAGGAGCTTGCCTAAGGCCATATAAGGAATTTTTTTGTCTTAGTACTTTTCCTTCATTACCTTTGTTGATGAAGCATTGTGGTTGTTCAACATAAATCTCTTCTTCGAGCACTCCATTTAGAAACATTGATTTGACATCTTGTTGATAGATGTTTCATCCTTTTTGTGCTACAAGAGTTATTAACACTCTAATTGTATCTATGCGAGCAACTACAACAAATGTCTCATTGTTATCGATTCTTGACTATTGTGAGTAGCCTTTAACGACCAATCTTGCCTTATGTTATAGTTCCATCAAGATCAAGCTTTGTTTTATATACTCATTTCACTCCAATGAAGTCTTTTTCGTAAGGGAATTTACGAGCTCCCAAATGTAATTCTCAATCATTTTAATCTCTTCTTCTATAGCCTTGACCAATACATTTTTTTAGGCTTCTTCATAATAATTAGGCTTAATCATTTCCATATTCCGATTTTTGTATTTGTCTGACAAAGATCTTACTTTTCTTAGAGTGGATTTAGGTGAAGAATCTTGTTGTTATTGTTGTGGAGATGGAGAAAGCATACTTGAATCTCTTACCTCTTCGTAAGTTTCTTCTTGGGATTGTTGCACTGGAACTACAAATGTCTTTAAGTTACTTAGGGTGAAAACACAAGACTTATTAGAGCTTAAATTCCAATCATACAAAACCTAGAATTAGAATCCTCAACATAGAAAATCTTAAGAAAACACCTAGGTTCTTAGGACACAAAAAATCATTTAGGTCAAAACACCTAGATGCATGGCTAAATGTTGGAATGCCTAAATGTTTAAGAGAGTTGAAGTTAAACGCTTGATGATACCCGGAAAAGATACTCATTGTAACTCTCGAAAACAAAAACAGGTCGAGACAATGTCTCTGACAAAACATCGTAAAAGATATAAAAATCAAAACATTAAAAGAAAACTTAAATGAGTTAAACACTATTTGTCTAAAAAGAGACAACCAAAAGAAGCATTTACTTGACTAAATGATACCATGAGCTTAGTCATTACCTCGTCTAACGATGAAGTAAGTATATATGCTTGGTATCTTCTGAAAAGAACTTAATTTCAAAATGTTACCTAACGGTGGAAATTCAAAAAGCACTTTGTTGTTCTGAGCAAGCATTAAATGACATAAGATGTTCAACGTTTAAAAATAATAAAAGTGTTAAGAAAAGACATATTTGGTGCATGCACAATTTACTCTAATTTTGCATATAACATATTCTACACGCATCCATAGTGTTATATATCAAATATAAAAAAAAAGTAGACATTAGATACAAAGGAGATATTGACAAAATGTTCTTCACTTGAAGTCATATCTAAAAAGATCGTACAACCTACTTCAAACAAAGTTATGAAAAAGCATGTTTGCTTTGACAAGTTGACTTACCCAATGGCTGTTGTACGAAGAAGAAAGAGAAAGCACGAGTATCAAGATTACAAGCTCAGTCTAATGGACAAATATCCATGAAGACTATAAATAGAAGATCTCTTGAAAAGAAAATCAAGAGGATAACATAAGAGGATAATATAAGAGGATAGTATAAGAGGATAACATAAAAGGATAATATAGTGAAGAAAACCTTACAACGAAATATTCATCCTGAGAAGCAAAATAGAAAGAGCTCAAGAAAAAGAAGATATCTGAATTGAAGAGAAGAGAAGAGAAGAGAAAAAGAGAAAGAGATATTCTCGCACTTCATTATCATTTTGCTTACTGTTGTAAGAGAGAAGAGAGAAACACCTGCGAGTGTTTAGACTGTGTTGTATTGTAATCAAATCTTTTCTACGAGAGATAGAGTCTGAATAACCTATAAGCAATCATTGATTGCAATTCTGAAGAGAATTAAAATACATACAACTGAACTTTGTTTGAGTTGAGGAATCTTGGCAAGGTTGTTGAGTACTAAGAGTGGTTCTAATACTCAAAGAAAATCTCGACAGACTTGCTGAGATTAGGAGTGGTGCTAATACTCAAAGGAAATCTCGACAGGGTTGCTGAGTACCAGAAGTGGTGCTAATACTCATTTGTAATTGTGTGAAGATTATAGTTGAACCCTCTACGGAGGAGACTGGACGTAACTCAATTGGAGTGAACCAATATAAAATCTCTTGTTTAATTATCTCTTCTCTTGCCTAAACGATCCTCTTTGTGAAAACCTGCAATCACACTTTATTTTTCAGAGCTAACCTTGTAGGGTTAGTTCTTATCAGAACTCGAGGAAACGATCCTGAGGAATGGAAAACGAAGGATACACCATCAATTGTCCTCCCCTGTTCAAGAGAGAAAAATTCGACTACTGAAAGCAAAGAGTGATTGCATTCTTTGAATCATGTCATATCGACATGTGGGATGTAGTGGAGAACGACAACTACATTCATGTAGATGAAGAAGGAGAGCCATTCTCAAAAAGCAAGTGGACTAATGAGTAGAAGCAGTACTACCTATTAAACTCTAAAGCTCACAACTCTCTGATGTGCTCTCTTTTAGAAGAAGAATACAGGAAAGTTCACACTTACCAAGGAGCTAAAGAAATGTGGGACACCTTGGTGTCAATATCGAATTTCGTCCGGATTGGTGTTTTAGCTTTACCGTAGACTGTTCTCCTTTGTTTTATTATTTACCCTTTTTTTTTATTTTTATTTTTATTTTATTATTTTCGTTTTTTTTATTTCTATTTATTTATTTATTTATTTTCTTATTAGTTTATTTGTGTCTTTAGTTTTTGTTTTTTTTAGTTTTTACTTTTTTAGTTTATTAAAAAAAGAAAAGAAAAGAATTAAGAAAAGGAGGCGTTTTTGTCTTTAGTGAAAAAAAAAAGGAAACAGTGTGTGTGCGGGAAAGGGGGCAGGAAACCGTTTCTGCAGAGTGCGTGGGTGTGACAGAGACGTTTTGGGATGGCAGAGACGTTTTGGGATGTACGGGATCGGTACAAGGGGATTTTGATACGGGGCACAGAGAAATGATCAAAAACACATGGAGAGAGAGCAGAGGGGGGATTATTATTCTGGTTTTGGAGAGAAAAGAAAAGGGTATTTTCACACACGGTCTCTCGGACCTTCACCATTGGCACCTGAAAAGAAGGAAGGGACATCATTCACAAGGGAGAGAAGGGGGAAGCCAGCCAGCCAAAGGAAAGGGAGAGACCCAATGGAGATACAAGGTTGGCAATAGCAAACGGATCTTCAAGAGGTAAGTGATGTCTTGCACTCCATGTTTTTTGTGAGTTGGTTGCTTGCCCTTCAACATATCTCTGTTACGTTGTAGCTATGTTTGCATATGATTCTTGTTGGATACATTCCTAGTGTTGTGGATATTTGTATATGTCCATTGTTACCGAATATCATTCTTATACCACCTCACTTCATATCTTCATCTTACTCCTCTTTCATCTAGAACACATGGTGACCAAGGCCAAGGGGGGTACTGGCTTCCCCGTCACTACAAAACTCACACCCTTCCGGCAACCCCTTTTCCTTCCACTACCAATTTTCCCAGACCAGGGAACTAAGCTTTCAAGCCTCCCTTCATCTTCAACACCTCTGACCATACTCCATTGTCTCCAACCCGTCATCCATATTCACTCACTGTCACAGCCATCTTCAATAGCTCACGCCCACGGCTACTACCAACATCCTTCCACCATCTTCATCTCAATCAAATCTCCATTCCCATACTTCTCACCTATTTCCCATGTATTCAAAACCGGCCAAATCAACATCCTGTTCAACTCCAACCACCAAGAATCCCAAAGAGCCAAACCAGATATTGGGACTAAGCCATCAAGCCTTCTCTCATCTCTAATCACCACCGAAGGAGTTGAATCTTTGAACAGGAAACACACGCACACAACAGAAACCATAAAGCACACCACAACAGCAGATCAAAACTTCTAAAATCCCAAACATTTTTCGGCATAACCACCGGTAGTGGTAGGTCCGACCGTGGTGGCGGTGGCTTTGTCGAGGGCCGCGACGGCATGGCATAGGGACGCTAGAGTTCCTCCATCGTGCGCGACGAGGAGAAGAGAGGGAGAGAGACCGGAAGCAACTCGCGGCGGCCGGTTTTGGCTGGAGGCAGTCACGGTGGCCAGTTCAGAGTGTAGCGGCGGCGAACCTTCGGGGGGAAAAGAGACCTTGAGTCTCTGGAGAAGCTGAGTATGAATGAATGAGAATGGGAAGGCAGAACCCCTAGGGGAATTCTAGGTTAGAAATTATCCCGGTGGGCCAGGCCCAGAAGTAAACGAACGAGCGCTCGTTATCCAAACGAACGAGCGCTCGTTAACATGAAGCCTTTCTCGACTGACCATTCAACCTTCTCACCAACGAACGCTCGTTATCTAAACGAACGAGCGCTCGTTAACCTTAAGCCTATCTCGACTGACCATTCAACCTTCCCACGAGCGAGCGCTCGTTATCCAAACGAACGAGCGCTCGTTAACCTGAAGCCTTTCTTGACTGACCATTCAACCTTCTCACCAACGAACGCTCGTTATCTAAACGAACGAGCGCTCGTTAACCTTAAGCCTATCTCGACTGACCATTCAACCTTCCCACGAGCGAGCGCTCGTTATCCAAACGAACGAGCGCTCGTTAACCTTAAGCCTTTCTCGACTGACCATTCAACCTTCTCACCAACGAACGCTCGTTATCTAAACGAACGAGCGCTCGTTAACCTTAAGCCTATCTCGACTGACCATTCAACCTTCCCACGAGCGAGCGGTCGTTATCCAAACGAATGAGCGCTCGTTAACCTTAAGCCTTTCTTGACTGACCATTCAACCTTCTCCCCAACGAACGCTCGTTATCTAAACGAACGAGCGCTCGTTAACCTTAAGCCTATCTCGACTGACCATTCAACCTTCTCACCAACGAACGCTCGTTATCCAAACGAACGAGCGCTCGTTAACCTTAAGCCTTTTGGACCGTTCGCTCAGCCTTCTCCCCAACGTCCGCACGATAGCCTCCGCTCTCTTCCACGGACCGCTCGTTATCCAAACTTTTCGACCGACCGTTCGGCAGCCTCAGCCTTCTCCCCAACGTCCGCACGATAGCCTCCGCTCTCTTCCACGGACCGCTCGTTAACCAAGCTTTTCGACTGACCGTTCGACACTCCTTTTTTATTTTATTTTTATTTTGGCACCCCCCATTTTGTTGTTTTTTTTTATTATTTATTTATTTATTTGCCTTTTTATTTATCCTATTTCATTTTATTTTACTTTATTTTATTACTTTATTTTATTTATTTATTTTAAATATCCACTTATTTCAAAATATATATATAATAATTTTACTTATATACACATAAAAAATAAAATTTACAAAAATACGCTTTAAAGGTTAAGCACACGTGAGACCGCACGCGTCGTCCTTGTGCTAAAAACCTTTTCTTCTTTCTTAAATAAAAAAATTACAAAAATACGTTTTAAAGGTTAGGCACGTGTGTGATCGCTCGCATCGTCCTCGTGCTAAAAACCTTTTCCCTTTCTTTTATAAAAAATACAAAAAAATATATTTTAAGGGTTAGGCACGTGCATGATCGCTCGCATCGTCCTCGTGCTAAAAACCTTTTCCCTTTCTTTTATAAAAGATACAAAAAAATATATTTTAAGGGTTAGGCACGTGTGTGATCGCTCGCATCGTCCTCGTGCTAAAAACCTTTTCCCTTTCTTTTATAAAAAATACAAAAAATATATTTTAAGGGTTAGGCACGTGTGTGATCGCTCGCATCGTCCTCGTGCTAAAAACCTTTTCTCTTTCTTTCATAATAAAAATACCAAAAAAATACAGAATATTCAAAAACCAAAATATCAAAATTGTCATTCAAGAACCTGACCCAGAACTACGTGATCCTTGATTCTCCATCAAAAGTGGAGATACGTAGGAGCAAGGTTAGCCCTTGTCAGGTTCACTTCCCAAAAATCCAAAATTATTCATAATCATTTTCAAACAAATTTTCCCAGACAATTTTCTCAATTAATTTTCTAAACAATTTCTCAAAAAAGCTTTCCAGTTTCTAAAAGAACTACGTAACCCTGATTTCTCATTTTGAATGAGAATACGTAGGAGTAAGGTCAATCCTTGTCGGGCCCAAAAAACTAAAAAATATGTTTTGTTTATTTTAGAATTTTATTTTAGGGGATAGTTAAACATTTTGAAAATCACATCATATTCGTGCATTTAGTTAAAGGTACTACCTTAGGGCAGGCGTTGTGGGGTGCTAACACCTTCCCCACGCGTAACCGACTCCCGAACCCCGAATCTGGATTTCGTGGACCGTGTCTTATTATTTTATGGTTTTTCCGTAGTTTTTCAGAATAAACTATGGTGGTGACTCCAAATCTCTTTTCGAAACCCGTTTCGTTTTGTCTTTCTTCGGATCGTCGTCCCGTCGCGATTCCGGTTGCGACACTTGGTCATCACTCCATGGACGAAAACGATGAAGCAGAGCTATCATTCATCACAAGAAAGCTTCAAACATGGAGGAGAAGGAAATGCACAATGTTCAATAGCAGACGCTGTAGATTTAGCTATAAAAATAATACCAAGGACACACGACCTGAAGACAAAACTGTCTGTTACGAGTGTAACAAACTTGAAGATTTCAAATCAAAATGTCCAGAGCTCGAAAAGATGAAGAAAAGGTCAGTCGGACCCAAATACGAAAAAAGGGATGCAAATGAGCATGAGAATATCGTATAGATTGAAAAGTCCTAATGGTAGCTTGAAAGCTCTTGTTAGTAGGAATTAAATCCTTGTTATTGAAAGGAGAGAAATTTACCTGCATCTACTGTCAATAACATTATTTATTATATAGGAATTAATGAGTAACATCTTTTTTCTCTACTCTTATCATAAGTAACTTTTGTTTTAGGTATGAATCACGTTTCTCTGTTTACATATAACAAATAAATATATTAGAATAAAATCATAATAAATGAAAAACATTTTCTATTTTGGTTCAAATATATTTTCAATTTATATCAAGTTTTATTGTTTTCGTTATAATTTTTATTTCAAATAAATACAATTTTATTTATTTATTTTAAAAGAAACTGTAGAATACTTAAATACTTAAAATAAATGTTAAATATACTTAAATACTTTAGAATATTTAAAAACTTAAAATAAATACTTAAATACTTAAAATTCTGCCTCGTTAAAAATTAAATCCTTAAAATAAATTTTATTTATTTATTTTAAAAGAAACTTTAGACATTTAAAATATATAATTTACCTTTTTTAAGATGAAATAAAAAGAATATTTTTTTACATAATAAAATAAAAAATTTGTCATATTTTATAAAAAGCAAAAAAAATATATTTTGAACGACCCAAAATTTTAAGAAACTTATTTTACAGAAAATCGAAACATATATTTAAATCGAACTACTATTGTACTTCTTTCAGCTTTTTCACATGTTTAAAAGTTTTAAGATATTTTATTCATTTCTATCCACAAAAGAGTTAACCTTATCACCAGGACGTAGCTCTATAAATGAAATCTCCCAACTTGGCTTATTCACACAACTGAACTGAAGAAAGAAGAGAAAAAGCTTAATCTATTTCATAGCCAGCAAAAGAAATGGCGAGTGCAACGCTCTTTGCTATCTTCCTTCTTTCTGCCCTAACTTTCTACCCTCCTTCAACCACTGCTCAACCTGTCATGGACGCGAATGGTAACATCGTTAAAAATGGTGGCCGATTCTTTATATTGCCACGCTATTTTGGAACCGGCGGTGGAATTGAACGAGCCAGAACCGGAGACGAAAAATCCCCTCTCTCTGTTGTGCAATCTCCCTTCGAGACTGATCTAGGGCAACCATGGATTATTCGATCCATGTTCAGATCCGGTTTTCTTCCTGAAGGCAGAGTCAGCATTAGTTACGAATATGTTCAACTCGGTGAGGCTTTTGAGAGTAATGAGTGGATAGCTGTTGATGGTGAGTCTGAAGGAACCTTCGTTAAAGTTGGCTACCCAAATTCTCTCTCAGGTTTCTTCACCATTCACAGAGTTTCCTCAGCCAATAGCTATAAATTTCAGTTCTGTTCAACTGATGGCAAACCCTGCGGTAATGTTGGGATTGTGAAGGATGAAGCAGGGAACAGGCTTTTGGCCATCAATCAGGAAACCCCATTCGAGTTTGTTCTTACGGAACTTCCCTCTGCAGTATCTAAATGAAGCTCTAATCATGAAAAGTCGTACACTTTCTCCATGAGAGAGACGTGTCTACGATATGCTTTGGATGTAATTAACTACCCAACAACTAAATAACATATCCAAAGCTTATTTCTATTTCTTCCTTTCTTTTTAATATTTAAAAACTTTTACGTCTCCAAAGTTATTATATGATAATTTATTAAAAAGAAATAAAATTATATTTTATAAAACATAGGAAACTGTAACTTAAAAAAATCTAAATAAATACATTCAGCTAAAATATTAAATCATTTATAATATTTTTTATGAAAGGTAATATAGTAAATTATCATTACAATAATTTCTTAATGAAAAATATAAATTTTTTGAATTGTATATATTTACAAAAATTTAAACATTAATATCATTTTTCTTTAAGACTTTAAGAAATCACTCTTTAGTCCAAAGCCAAAAATAAGAGACAAAAGAAGAATCACTTCTCACTAGAGCCTGTGAAAATCCTTCGTGGAAGCATGCTCAAGCATAAATGAAAACTCAAAATAAACAGAAGTATGTACTCCTAGAAATTTCTCTAAAAATATTCATACATAAAGTCAAACTATAACAACCCTAACTACATTATTAATTTTCACATTAAATTAATTCACATATGAAACTTGTCATATTATATCCATAAATAAAACCATCATATCTTCTTTAGTGTGAATACTGGAAATTTTCAACACCAAAAAAATCAAAGATAATATTATACATATACTTTTTAGATTTTTTTTCAATCATAACTCCTTAATTTAGAAAATAACATAAAGAAACATAATTAGATCTTGAAATCTACTATGCTTTCTCGTCTCAAAATCATTCAAATAACTACAATAATTATAGTCACTTGTTATACAAAATTTTAATTTTATCCTTTCCTCTAAAGCCATTGATATGGTTTATTTTAATTTTTTCCTTTCCTCTGAAGGCATTGATATGGTTTATGAGTCCTTCTCGATTGAAACAATTTTTTTTCTTACATATAACTAATTATTTTTTATTATATTAACATATGCAATTTAATACAGAAGATTGCCAATTTAGGGAAACAATTTTTTTTTTAATTTTTCACTTTGTTTTCTAATCTAAAAATTACAACATTTTTTAAGTAATTTTTTATTTGAATTTAACTACTTTTAAACTAAAATAATTATGTTATCGTTTGATCCTAATATTGATTTAAATTTAATCATTTTCTAAACGAAATTAATTGTTTACAATAAAAAAAAAAACATACATAGTGTATATGTTTTTACAAAGTTTATAGATTATGTTATTTACTCGCACGCATATTTATTTTACATAAAATGCTTCATAACATTTTTTTTCTTTTATATTTGTAGTAATAATTACATGTTTTTCTTTATTTATGTTTTACTTTATGTGGTTCCTATCATTTTAAAAAGGACCCAATATAGTCCTTATCTTTGACAAAGGATACATGTTCTTGGTTGTTAACTAATTTTATTGTCTATAATTCATACGTACCTTGAACTTTCATATTTCTTTTTCATTAAAAACACCAGTGTTCCCATATTGATACACTTGGTCTTATAAATTATTCATACGTACCTTTGTTTTCTTTTCCAACTCTACCTTGCAGTCATCCCACATGATGTTATCTACTTCAGGCCCCATGTTAATAAAGAATTCCACCTCCCTCTTAGGTGGTATTCAGACACCTCTTTATCCTTAAACTCATCCATTATGGATTCCTATTGTGTTCCCTTCACCATTCACTTTCATCTGTGTTAAGATTACGTATCACTTTGCTCCTTTCTTCAGCTCACCCCAAACTTGATGTTCAATCATAAACTCTACATCTCTATGGTAAAGAATTATGTCTGGATTCTATACAAGAAGAACTTGAAAACCAACCTTTATAATTCAAATCACTTATGCCAAAGACAAGAAGCAAGAGATTGAAACAACAAATCTATTCAATATTCATGATGTTACAAGCAATTGAAAAATCAAAGGAAGGCTTGATCACCCTTATAGATTAAAATTTTAATTTATTTAAAGCTTCTTTAATTTATTTTAATTTTATAAGTTTGTTGAATGAACTATTCGTCTTTGTTTTTAATTTTCAAGTTATTTCGAGTCCAATATCTTTGGTCTTCTTTTTACGGTTTCTTAGATTGTTTAAACATTTGTGTCTGTATCTAGGAATACCAAATACATTTGTAAACATTTTTGAATCATATTATATGCATTTGTATTTTTTGAAAGATGATTTTCTTGATTATTGAACTCTGATTCTTATCACGGATTAATATCTTTAATTTATTTTTGTTATACCTTTTAAGATTCAAATGATATTTTTAATATCTAAGAGTGTATCATCTAGTATTATATCACTTTATATTTGGAAACACCACCTTATTATATCACTTTATATCTATTCAAAAGGTAAATAAATAAAGTTGATTTTAAATTTGCATCCTTCTACCACCAATGGCAGCACACACAACAGTGGTTCACACCTGTTCAGATGTTGGTGTTGGAACCACCGGTACAATAATAAAAATAGACACCGGTTAGTTTTCCTTATAGGCACCGGTTGTAGAACCGATGTATACATGGACGAGGTAAAAAGGACACGTTTTATGCCTCGGTCAGATGTCGAGATAAAACAGTACAGAATTATGCCTCGGTTATCTAAGAACCGAGACAGTATATTTTTTTTCTCAGATTTTAGTAAACAATGGAACCATGCTCTTCAGATCCAAAAATCAATTTTCATGTCACAGAGAATTCTCATTGCCGTTGATTGATCATGTGTAAACCTTCAACCCGAGAAGTGGCTCTGACGGCTGAGTGGTGCAAGTGAAATTGTTTTTCAACAACAAGAAAATCCCAAAACAAGAAAATCCAAAACCAAAAAATCCAAAACCAGAAAATCCCAAAACTGAAAATCCAAAACCAGATATGAAGAAGAAGCAGAAGAACAAGAGTAGATTTGACGACAAGCAGAAGAACCAAGAAGCTCCCTTAGGGTTTCCAATCACTCGCGGAGGAAGAATGGCTGAGGCAGCAACGGCAGCGGCAACGACGACGGAGGACTCACCGATCTGGAGCGGCTTGGCGATCTGGAGCGGTGGATCTGGAGCAGTGGATCCGGAGCAGTGGATCTAGAGCGGCGGACCTGGAGCGACGGTCGTCTGGAGGCAGCGGCGTCTGGAGGCAGCGGCGGTCGTCTGGACTATGCACGACAATGGGAAGAATGGGAGAGCACAGAGGGGAAGGGAGAGCACAGAGAAAGAAGAAGTTGTTCGAGTGTGAAAATCAAAAGGTTCAGAGTATAGGTAGTAAATGTATAGGCAACAGTCGTCTTGGTAACTCGAGGCAATAGCGCTTTTTCAAAAAAATTGTATCCTCGGGACAGATGTATAGGTCTCGGGTCTGCTTCTAACCGAGACAATATTACCATTCGACCTCGGGTCAAGCTGTAACCGACGCATATAGTCTTTTACGCTTCGGATTTTGCATAACCGAAGCATATATGACACGTTAGTTTCCCCTTTTTTTACTAGTACAAACAGCTCAAACTCTAACTTCCTCAGAGGAAAGATGCCTTGCGAATTCCTTGGTAGAAGGTCAAGGATAAGAAACTAAATTAGTGAGGATAGAAAAATATGAGGAAGGACTCAATAGGCATCTCACCATTCAAGATTTTTTGACCTCAATACTATACAACATCTACAATTATTTGATGACTTTTAATGAACAACGTCTACCATAGTCAATGACATATCCTAGAAAGAGTGTCATGCGCTAGTATCTACAATTTCAATCCTCAGTTTTTCTTTTGTTATTAATAAATCTATACAAAACAAGAATCATCTATTATTCCATGACTACTTAGGAAATAAGCTATTTAGGTCTTAACAATATTAAATTGAGACTATAATTTTTATGAATAAATAAATATTTTCTTATGACCATTAATCAACAAAAATATAGCTTGTATTTATACTATAAGTTTTTATTAATAATAGACTAAACAAGGATTAAATAGTTTTGAATCTGTAAAATAGTCTAGAATTACTTAAGTAATATAATGATTAAATATTTTTCTCTAAATTAGTTCACATAAATAATTTTTCAGCTTTAAATTATCCACTTGCAAATTAATAAATATTTTTTCTGACAATTAAAACAATCAAATATATAGTAGAAATATATTTTGTGGTGAATAATATACTTTACGAAGGATAACAAAGACGCTTTTCTCACACGACGCTGTGATGGTCCCAAACATTGGATAGGTGCCGAGTTTAATGTAATGTGTGGCGAGAAGACGGATACAATCTTACCTAATATTTTGGTCCCCAAACATCACAATCGTTCTGCGAATAGTTACAAAGACACAATTTTGGCACGTGAGTGCTAATTTTCCAATCATTTCAGTTTCATCGGATGTTCTCGAAGGGACATGTAGAAACATATTTATTTTTTAATAGAATTGACAATAGTGAAAAAATCTCATTTTATAACTAGTAAAAATTATCTATTATGACGGATGGTCTGACATCATAGTTCTAGGCATTATAATAGGTATATGCATTTTATGACGTAGTAAAAAATTACTAGGTTCAGCTTATTATGATGTACTTTTTGTCACCTATCATAATAAGTTCGGTGTATTATAACAGATTATCACTTATTAATCATAATATAGTATGATGTAGCTGGATTTACCTATAAGAATATGTAGTATTTTATGACGTAGATTTTTTTACCTATCATAATATGTCGAATATATTACGACAAGTAATTATTCACCTATCATAATATATGCTTTTCAGAAATAACTTTTTATTACATACATTGTTCACTTATCATAAAATCTTATTTTGTTAAAAATAATTCATTATTCCATTTGACATTTCCAATCAATTTACAATTAATTTCTTGTATTATCGTCTCATCAATCAATTTATAATCAATATAACATGAAATGAACACATTCAATTAAACTAACATAAAGAAATTCATTTCAAACATTAAATTGTCTAATAATATTTAATATATAATTTGTACATGAAACCATATATTAAATCCAAATATAACATTAACCTACATAACATTGTAGTCAAGTTTCTACAATTTACTAACACTTAAAATAAAAGAAGCCCACTTGGTTCTAATGTCTTCAATGTCTGGAGCTTCCATTGGGGATGAATCATTAAAGATTTACAAATAAAATAATTAAGTTAGAACAATTTTGTAATGAACAGTTACATAAGTATTTAGTTAGTTTTTTAATATCTTATTCCATCAATCAGTAATGTTTGTACAAATAATGGTGTGCATATATATTTCATTACGTAATACCCACACTCATAGTTGCTCAATTGACGTCGACATTGCAAATTAAATACAAATAATCAAGACTCATTCAAACTAAGGATACACAAGATCATATTATACTCTAGCTATAGCCTTTGTACCATGCAACTTTGATCAATTTTGGTAAACCAACAAAAACCCAAATTCCACAAAAACCAACAAGCCAATTCCTCATAAAAATAGCAAAATCACAAAATACAAAACAAAGGTCAACTTCTCTTACATTAGGTGTCACTATTTGCATCTTCTTCCTAGTTACATATGGAATACCCCACAACCTTGAATGAGCTTCCAAAAACCTAGAAAAGGTAGACATTCATTATATCATTATAATCATATAGGAAGGAAACAAAATAGAAAGGAAAACTTACGCCTCTAAAATATTTTTGATGGACAATGTGTTAGCTTTTTTATGCAAGGAACATAAGAGAACCACGAGAGAATGATCTAGAACAATTGTTAGCAATTGCTAATGAGCCCTACAAGTGACAATAATATTAATTAAAAATAACTTTTAAAGTAGTTACCAAGAATTCAAAATTTGTGTACTTACTTATGCAAGTAAGGTGATAAATATTACCAACTTTTTGAAACATCTCTGTTAAGTATTTTTACACCTCCTCTAATTTATTTCCTACACTTTGAATGATAACAGGGTCAAGAAATTCATAGATAGTAGCATTCTTTCTCTCGATGCAGAGGTGATGCAAATACCTTATGTCATAGCGGCTGCAGCAGAGTGGTTAATGTGGAACAACAAACCAAGACGAAGGGGGGTGAATTGGTTCTTAACAAAATCGTGTGCCTTTAAAATTTCTACTCAATTAAACTTACTTAGCAATTAATAATAACAAGTATAGAGTAAGGTTGAGAGAAATTTGCACAGATGATTTTATCCTAGTTCAGATCTTACCAATCCTACGTCTAGTCGCTTATCTCAAAACAAGATAAACAATTTACTAATCACAAAACAATTACAAACTACAATCACAAAGGTACAATTTGTAAAAGTTTAGAAAACACCTCTCTTGATGCCACAAGAGATGAACCTACACCTTCTTTGAATCTTCACAAAGGATGAAACACTCCCTCCGAATACTTCACGAAGGATGACTTCGTCTTCCGAACACTTCCTCAGACACACCAAGGATGAACCAGCTATTCCTCTGTCACTGTAGCAGCACTTCACCAGCTCCACAGACAAGAGTTTCCTTAGCCGAACAATAGCTCCCAATTCTCAAAAGTTTCTAAGTTCTAGAGCACAAGGGAAGAATTTATTCAATTGTTGAATAAATTCTGAGTTTCTGAGTTTTTGATTTTCTTCTCCTAATCTTAAACTTTTTTACTATATTCTAAAGTTTGTATTATATTTTAATTCTTCTATGAGTTTCTATATTCTTTTAAAATTCACATTACACTTTAATAATAATAATTAGGTAAATCAATTTTTGTTTCACAAAAATTACAATAGAATTAGACTAATATCTTTATTATAAATTCATAAACAAGAATTCTTAAGAAAGTTTTTAGAGAAAACATTTATATGATTTCATAATCTTCAAATTGTACACAAAATTATTTAAATATCATTATAGAAATTCAATTATTTCATCACTAACGTATATTTAAATCTAACTAATATTGTACTTCTTTCATCTTTTTCACATGTTTAAAAGTTTTAAGATATTTTATTCATTTCTATCCACAAAAGCGTTAACCTTATCATCGGGACGTAGCTCTATAAATGAATTCTCCCAACTTGGCTAATTCACACAACTGAACTGAAGAAAGAAGAGAAAAAGCTTAATCTATTTCATAGCCAGCCAAAGGAATGGCGAGTGCAACGCTCTTTGCTATCTTCCTTCTTTCTGCCCTAACTTTCTACCCTCCTTCAACCACTGCTCAACCTGTCACGGACGTGAATGGTAACATCATTAAAAATGGTGGCGTATACTATATATTGCCACTCTTTTTCGGAGCCGGCGGCGGTGGAATCACACGAGCCAGAACTGGAGACGAAACTTCCCCTCTCTCTGTTGTGCAATCTCCCTTTGAGACCGATCCAGGGCAACCATGGCGTATTCGATCCATGTTCAGATCCCTTTTTATTCCTGAAGGCAGAGTCAGCATTAGTTACGAATATGTTCAACTCGGTGAGGCTTTTGAGAGTAATGAGTGGATAGCTGTTGAGGGTCAGTCTGAAGGAACCTTCGTTAAAGTTGGCTACCCAAATTCCCTCTCAGGTTTCTTCACTATTCACAGAGCTTCCTCAGCCAATAGCTATAAATTTCAGTTCTGTTCAACTGATGGCAAGTCCTGCGGTAATGTTGGGATTGTTAAGGATGAAGCAGGGAACAGGCTTTTGGCCATCAATCAGGGAACCCCATTCGAGTTTGTTCTTATGCAACTTCCGTCTGCTGCAACTAAACGAAGCACTAATCATGAAAAGTCCTACACTTTTTCTGTGTGAGAGAGGTGCCTACGATATGCTTTTGGATGTAATAAACTACCAACACTAAATAAATAATATATCCAAAGCTCATATTTGTAGATGTAACAGGATATATCTGTTGTTGTCACGCACGAATAATTAGTTAACTTAAAAAAAACGATTTCTTATATTATTAGGTGAAAAATTAAAAATTTTATTGTATTATTATAAAAATAATTAAAATTATGCGAAAATAATAAATAATTCAAATACTCTTATAATAATGTTAAAAGATTTTTAAATTAAACTACATTATTATTTGAAATATATTTCAAAAAATTTCTATAAGATTTTCCTATGTTTCTTTTCATTCTAAACAGTAGCAGCAACATCTATAACATTATCTATTCTTGTATAACTACACGAGTTATACGATTATCATACAAATACAAACAAGTAAGGGTGAACTAACTAAAAAACAATACAAGATAACACTCATACTCAAATCATTCACTCCAATCCATAAAATCACATCACATTCACAATGCATCACCACCAATACATACTAAACAACATCACACGAAACCACATCTCAACCAACTGATATCGAACAACATCACATGAAACCAAATCACCTCCAAGAAATACCAAACAATATGTCATCCACCCTTAACTTACTGTCACACCACCTTCTTACCAAAGCAGCCAAACTTAACAAAGCCACCAAGTCCGATTCATCCTGCTTCCATAAGTCTTACAAGTAACACAATGCTTAAGCCCAAAATCTTACAGCCAAGCCTCCCTCTACATGCTTTTAAAAGAGACCACTCATGAGAAGAGGTGGTTAAGATTTCTTAGAAGATTGAGGATGTAAGGAAGGAAGAAGATATACTTGATTTGAAGAGGAGAACATTGGTCATAGTCTCTGCACAATGATCGAGGAGTTATGACATATGTTAAATCTATTTCATGCATATTGTAGGACTTAGATACGAGATAAGATTTTTATTTTTCTTAAGAGAAGAGATATTATGGGAAAAAGGCGTTGGTGCAACGGATAAGTCTTAGAAAAGGTGGAAGAGTTAAAAGATTTATCTTCTTGCTAAAGAAGAAGAGTTGATATCTTGGTCGACACATAAATAGTGATAAGACAAGCATTATAAAGACGTTGATTTGAGATTGTGTTGACTTGACATTTAAAGTCCTTTTGTAACCTATACGATTTATCATAGGTATCGTTTGGGCTCAACATTAAACGTGACTTATGCACGTATGCAATTGTTTATAGACGATCTATCTTAGATGATGTTAGGCATGACATCATTTGACGATAAGTCTTCGACGTTTGTCTCTAGACGTTATATGATTTGTGCTTGACATGTTCAGTCAAATCTACTCATTCAACGCTTTTAATGTCAAGGAGGATAATTAGACGATGAAGTCTATCTTCAACCAATGACTTGGTGAAGATGTCAGCAAGATCATTTTCTGTGTTTTCATATTATAAATCTATAGTAACCTTATTCACATGATCACATATGAAGTGATACTTGACTACAATATGTTTGGATGTGAATGCAATGTAGGATTTTAGATAAGCTAATAGGAGCAATATTATTAGAATATATAGGAATCTTACTCTTGTAGAAATTGTAATCTTCCAACTGATTCTTGATCTAGAGTGGTTGTGAGCAACAATGAGCTACAAATATGTATTCAACTTCAGTAGTTCATAGTGCAATTGTGCTTTGCTTTTTGCTCAACCATGAGACAAGGTTTCCTCTAATGAAGTGTCAACCTCCACTTGTACTTTTTCTTTCAAATTTGTCTCTAGCATAATCAGTGTCACAGTTACCTTAAAACCTAAAACTTTCACTTCCTTTATAGCATATACCAAGATTAATTGTTCCAATTAGATAACGAAAGATTCGTTTAAGAACACTAAGGTGGGTTTCTCTTAGATCTGACTGAAATATAGCATATAGGCAGACACTAAACATTATATCGAGTCTAGAAGGGTAAGATATTAGAGTGAACCTATCATTTGTCGATAAATTGTGTTGTCTACGTAGATCCTTCGTCTAGCCCTAGGTTAGTTGTTGGATGCATTAGAGTCTTCATCTCCTCTGTTTCTTCCAACTTGAATTTCTTAAGTAGCTCTTTGATGTATTTCGTTTGGTGTATGTATATGGCGTCTGTCTCTTTCTTTATTTGTAGTCCAAGAAAGAATTTTAATTCACACATCACACTCATTTCAAATTCATCTTCCAAAGGAATTAGATGTTTATGTGAGAACTATCTTCTAAAAAATTTTTAAGGAAGACTTGGTCATGGTAAATAGGGCTAGAGGAAATTTCCCCTTCTTGTTTTATGATTCAGTTATCTTCCTTACTAAACAGGTTTTATTTTAAGGAGGCCTTTGATTATTATGGACTACTTGCCCAAAGTATTGTTTGTTTCTTCTAATACTTATTGAATATTACTTTATTGTCGCATAAATTTTATTTTATATGCTTTTTTAAGCTAAACTAACTTATTCCCTTTTATTGTTTTAGAATTGCAAGACTTCTTTTCATCATTTCCAGAAAATTAATTCGATTGTTAGACAAAGTGACATATGAAAGCCGATTTTTGGACAAAATGACATATGACTTGTGTATAGGTATATATTAACGATATATTATGTAATTAAAGTTCTGTACACACAACAACCATATTTAGGATTTCATATCGATCCTTTGGTCTTATTATTTGGTTAAAAATCTCGGATGATCCTCATATTTGTACTGGAATATCAATTCGGTCCTCAGATTTTAAGTAGCCTCAATTGGGTCCTTTTTTTCTTTCGAAAAATGTGTAACAAATATGCTCAAATCGTTAAGGCTATGTAACTGGTTAACGATGGTGCACAGTGGACATGGTGATGTGGATTATTTTATTTTCTGCAATTTAATATTGGTTAATTGTGCAACTTCATTAGCACAAGAATTGAGGATTTGGTGCACAGTGTCGATGGTTAATTAGGGATTTGAAGACCAACACAAGACCAATAGAGCTAGGGATTTGAAAGTAGTGTAAAAGGACCAGGGAACAAGATTTTCAACAGACATTCAACTTTCATTGTGATCAAAGATTGACGGTAGTTGAGGCGAGTTTGATTTGGTGGGACAAGAGTGAGACGAAGACATACTTCACCCGAACAATGCATGAGCCTTCCATAACCTCTTCTTTCACAACCCTCACCCCTTCTTTCACAACCCCAACTTTAAAAATTAGGGAAAAACCAATCACTTAAAAGGGGATGAGTGAACACGTCAACTACTGAAATTATTCAACCAAATGGCATGTCCTTCACTAAATATTACAGCTCACCACATCTTGACATCGTTTCTATTAAATTAACATAAAAGACTATTTGTTAAACATTTAAAAAAAAAGACCAAATTGAGACTACTTAAATCTAAGGACCGAATTGAGATTCCAGTACAAATATGATGAGCTTTCGTGGGTTTTAACCTTATTATTCTGAAATCACTAGAATAGGGTTTAACATGATGATATAAACCTCTAGGTTATTTGTTTGTATTTAAAACACAAATGTATTTTGAAATTGTCTATGCACTATGTTAGTGTTTTGAGATTGTGAAAGGAAAGTTGATAGGATAAAAAAATGTGGAGATAATAAAATATGAAAATAGTACTTGGAAGAAATGAATTTTGTAGTTGTCTTAATTGTGTTAGTATTGTCTTACATCAAATGGTAAAGTACATGAGTATTTATAAACCCATAGATTATTTTAGAAATTGCTAGCTACTTATGTAGAATGCTCTAAATTTTTAGCTATTTAGAATGTTTTTGATTTTTTTTTCTATCTTAGACTTTTGTACATTCCTTTAAAATTTGCATTCACTTTAATACTACTCTTAATGCAAATTTGATAACTTCAAGGATAGCCTATAGTAATTCAAATATTAGTCTTGGTTTGTAAAATATATGTAATTTGATGTTTATTGGGCAGTTTTCAAATCAAATTTGTTTAGTTGTCATTTCATATTAAAAAAAAGTTAAATAATTTTTAATTTGAAAAACAGTCTTTAACTTTATTACTATGATAATTAAATATTTCCTCTAAATTAGTTAACATAAAATAACTTTTCAGCTTTAAATGATGAAATTGCAAATTGATAAATATTTTTATCTAATTTTTTAACAAAACAAACTATTATTAAATCAATCAAATATAGTAGAAATAATTGTTGTGGTGAATAATATACTTTACGCAAGATAACATTGACGCTTTTGGCACGTGGCGGTCCCCAAACATTAAAAATAAGTGTCACGTAGGGGTGGGCAAATAGAACTGAACTGCATTGTATTACTAAAATCTGTACTGAACTAAAAATTAATTTGTATAAACTGAACTGAGCTGTAAAACAGTTATGACAAACTGAATTGAACTGTTTTTTGTTTTATCAAACTGCACTGAACTGAGCTATACTAAATTGTACTAAACTATAATATAAACTAAACTGAACTACTAACTATACTAATTTTAAACTGAATTATACTAATTTTAAACTGAATTGTACTAATTTTTAAATTGAATTGTACTAGTTTTTAAACTGAATTGTACTAGTTTTTAAACTGAATAGTATAACAATACATGTTCTTTTTAATTTAAAATTATTTTAATATTTATTTTATTTTATTCATAAGTGTCTTACAAATTAACTTTTTTATTATTTGATATTATTATTTTCTATTTTATTTATATTTCTTTTATTATTATATGTGTATGAAAATTATTTTATTATTTATTTATTTATTTTCTTTTCTTTTATTTTTTATTTTTTATTTATATTTATTTTGTCATGAATATTATTTTAATTTTATATTTATTTTTTTAATTTTTTATTTATATTTTTTTGTTTTATATGTGTATGTAATTTATTTTATCTTTTTATCTACTTATTTTATTTTAAAATAATTTTTTATTTATATTTATTTTGTTCCCTCGTAAAATTGTTTTATTAATCAATTATTTATTATTTATATTTTATTATGTAAAAATTAAATTAATATTTATTAATTATTATAATATAATAAAAGATGATACTAGAAAAATTACTCTTTATAAACGTTTGTTAATTTATTTGTCATTTGATATTTCTATAATATTAATTATTTTTGCTACATTACTATTTTTTTATGATATTTCATTATATATTCATTTAATAAAATTTAACGGTAAAAAATATATTTTAATTTTAGTATGTAAAATACTATCATTTAAAAATAATAATATTGATATTTATTTTAAAGGAAGTTGATTTTTAAAATAAATAGTTATTTTAGTGTGTGCGCTTACACACATTTTAATATCATTAAAAGTTTTTTTAACATATTTTTACATATTTAATAATATGTTAAAGAATATAATATATTTAAAGTATTATTTTTTTTATATAGTCTTTTTTTTTATGATTTATATTACTTAATCATTTAATAAAATTAAATTTAAAAAAATATATTTTACTTTTATTACTTAAAATAATATTATTTAAAAAGTAATATATGTTTATTGATGAAAAAATATAAAAATTTGTGATAAAAAAATTGTCTTAAAAAATTCATTATTAATTTTTTATTTGAACGGTTCTTTTATTAATATTTTATTATTAAATAACATTTTCTTAGTAAGACGAAGCAATTGAACGGGAACTAGAAAAGAGAAAAGAGTAGATACAGTTCTCACAGTTAACTGAACCGAAACTGTTATAAGTTATACTGAACTTTTAGTAAAAGTGGATCAATTTTTTTAAGTACAATATAGTATAGTATAGTTAACTATAGTACAGTACAGATTAGTTATTTTTGCCCAGTCCTAATATAACGTGAGTTCGAGAAGATCGATACAATATTCCCTGTTAATGTCATGGTCCCAAACATTACTATCGTTTTGCGAATAATTACATAGACACAATTTAGCCATTTTGCAATCATTTTGGTTTTATCGGATGTTATCAAAGGGATATGTAGAAAGTATTTGTTTAATCCAATTAATTGATTTACACAGAAGTGTGAAATAATTTTTAGAGCATTCAAAGGTCTCATTTCACACAGGAAAGTACCTCGCACGGGTTAAAAGAATCACATTGACAATTTTTTATTTTTATAAATTGGTGATTATTAAAGGTTAAATTATATTTAGTTAGCACATAAAGTATTTGATCATTTTAATTAGAATTCTTGTTCTTTTTTCAAAATTACTGCTTGAAATAGGGATAATTTTTCTATTGAGAACATTTTTAAATAAAACACTTATATATTTTGGTACTCATATTAAGGTATATAGGATTAGCTCCTTATATTTTAAAATTATTAGATAGGATAATCAACTATTACTAGTGTTACTAGCCGTTTTAAGCCACTACCCTATATGTTAAACTTGTCTTTACTAAATAATTAATTAGCACTTTAGATAATCGATTATTAGTGTCAATTATGACTAAATGACAAAAATTTTGGAGATATTCATAAGCGAAGCCTGAATATGTGATGTTAGGCTTCCATTAGAAGATACACAAAACATACAAGTTATATAGAAGCTAATATTCATTGTGACATATAACTTATGTAATTTAAATTTCTTACACCTATAAAACTTTATATTCTATTGTAGACTAAGCTGGGACAAGTTGTGCAAGGTGATGAGATTTTTCACCAAACTCATATTTGAAAGGGATTTGGCTTGTTTGTTGATTAAAGGTCTTGAAAGACTCATGTAAGAAAACATTTTTAATGTTGTTTGCTTCTTAACTTTGGGCCTTGTTATACTTTATAATTAACTGATACTTTATGATCATGTTTAACAGGAAGAATTCTCTCTTACACTTTCACATGTCAGATCCGACCATGGCAGGTCATAGTTGTTTGATTGATGTTGTTGTGAGAAGAAAGAAGGCTGAATCTATAGGGCGGGGTAACTAACTGCAAATTACAATGCAGAACAAGGTTTGTCTACAGCACCAACCATCTTCATCCCAAAGTCCTAACGAAGTCGTTGTTGTCCTGACGCAAAAGCTTAAACACGTGCACACCGGGAATACAATGAATTGAGAGAAGAGTTTACCAGTTTTAAACAAATGGTCATGAGATTGCTTCCCAAGTCTGCACAGTCTTAGCCCACACACCTCCGGCCCAACTACGACCCTCTTAGCCACAACCCACACCAGTTTATCCAACTTTAGAGCCCCAAAACGATAAACAAGAGGACAATGAAGACGATGATTATATAGATTATTAGTTTTTATGGCTATGAACATCACTTAGATTATTAGTTTTTATTGTTATGAACATTTACTTCTTTATCATTCACAAAACAAATTTACATGATTCCTATACCTTTTAAAAACATAATTAGTTTGCCTATTGACATGTTTGATTGCTTATATATACACTTGTTTTTCAATAACAATATTGAAGTTATATATATATATATATATATATTGCTTGTAGTTACATTGGTTGGAGTTTATATTGCTTTGTTATTGAATGCAGGTCTGATTGATTGTATTATGAGGATTGGTTGGACTTTATTGCTTGGTTGAATACAGGTTCATTGTATTGTGAGGGTAAACCACCAATACAATATGCACTACAATCTACTGCGAATGTACTGATTTAGTGAAAGATATATCCTTCGGTAATTATTGGCAGATTTATCCTTCGGTAATTACCGACGGATCGTCCTTCGATAATTATCGACGATCAATATCCATCAGTATAATGGTTACTGACACTGTTATTACCAATGGAAAAATGATCATCAGTAATCCGTCGGTAAACATATTAGAAAGAGATAAGCCTAAGACTAATCATGACATTTAAGCAATGGAATTAATAGATTAAAATGGAAGAAAGAAAAGATAGGAAAACTTAGGAGTTTGAAGACACACCACTTGAAATGATCCAAGATAAGTGTCAAGGTTGGATCGCCACTTTCTCCACACAATATAAGACCCAAAAGATAACTATGAGACAAATTTCTATCTCAAAGAAGATAAGCAAATGAATGTAAATCACTCTTATATTCATTCAATCAATAGTGTGTACAAAACTTGACCATTAGGTTGCTTATATAGCCTTAAGCATGAAGTAAGTGAAGAAAATTAAAGGATATGGGACTTGAAAAGCCTTCAAGTCTGGACCAGCAGCAACTCATGGTGATCTTAGTCCCACATCTCTTAATTCTTCCACTTCTTAAGGGTGTATAAGCTTCTTAACTAGTTTAGAAATTGAAACTAAAATTATACATGTGCTAACTTGCATTATAAGCAACTCTAATGAGAGAAAGACCTATTTATTCTTCTTTCTTTTAAGCCCAAGCTATGTGAAGTCTCACATTACTTGCACCTTAAAGACTAGAAGAATATATAAGTTTCTTTACAACTAAACAAAGAGAAAGAAACTAGAATAGGCAAAATACAAGCCTAAGAAAACCTATGTTATTTCTTTTTATGCTTGTTATCACTCTTAAAACTCTTCATTGTTGTCCCATCTAGGATCATATCAACTACAACCCAATAGCATCACCAAAATGCACAATATTTCAAATATTATTATATTAAACAAGTCAACGTTTAACGCGACAATTCAAATGTTAAACAAGCCAATCTTGGTTTAGCTCCCCATACCTGGATTTTGATTCCTCTTCACAAGTAATGCACACTCCCACCGAACGCCGTGACTCTCTTAGTCATCTCTTTCACTCTTAGGTTTCTCAATATGCTTGATTGGGTGTCTCAAGATGCTTGATTGGGTGTCTCGTGTCTCTACCCTTCCTTCTCTCACCAGGTTTCACCTAAAGCCCCAATTCAGGTCCTCAAAACCCTAAAACCATGCTCACCATCCTCTGTTTCCATCTTCCCCTCTTTAATACTCTTATTTGTTTCTCTCTAGAGCATTGAATGCTTTCTCAGGCTGTTATGCTCACCCTGCCCTCAGCTTTTACAAAACGAAAAAGGAAATAGAAGAAAGAGTATAGAGAAGTAGTATGAGAGGAATAATAGATAAGAAAAACGAATGAGCGACGAAATGAATTAGAGCGAGCTGACGATTTAATAAAGAAATCGCCATAAATGTATTCAAAAAATATAAAATAATTATATGTTAACTGTTGTTTGGCTTGGAATCACTGGAAAATTAAAAAATAATAATAATAATAATAAATATATTTGCAGTTTCTTTATAAAATTGCTAGAAATTATCTGAGGCTTACAAAATCGTTGGAAAAAAATCCCTCATAACATATATTATTTTTGTATTCCACAAAATAATAGTCACAAGAGGTTAAAACTTTTACAAAGAAATCTCTGCAATATAAATCTGATATCGGATCACCAAACACCTTTACAAATTGATTCTGGTGACTCTAATATGGAGGTTTGAAAAATACCAACAAGTTAAAAACTATTATTAAATATTTGTAATGAATTAAAAACTCAACTGTAAACAGACGACATGTTTATTTTATTATTGAAGATATACATAAGAGTAAACAAATGCAACAATTGGAGGGAAGGATTGGGTAAAGCAAATCTCAACCAGTGACAAAGCATAATATTTAGAATAGCAACGACAAAAGATTCAATGAATGATTACAAAATTGAAATTAATAATTATAGATTTGTTAATATTATTGAAATCTTTTTCAACACATATCGCATCATGCTGATAATTTATTTACATGTTGAAAGATATTTGTACTTTTTAATGCTGCCTCAACATGGGAGTGGCAAAGATGGTTACGTTAAATGACCTTTAGTTACTATCTTACTACTATTTATCAGTCGTTTTCTGACCTTTTCAGTAGAATTAAGTGTAAAAGATATTATAGGAAATGAAAAACGTACGGAAGCAATTCCACAGACGTAAACCCAAATTCCACCTTATTTTTGAACATGTGGGTTTAAAAAACTCAATAAATGAAAGTGTTTTTCTATGAATTCGACTAAAGCATCTCCGAAATGTAATTTTAAAATATCATTATTGTATGTTTGACCCTCGTGAACTTTGACCTTGATGAAGTTAATGAAATTGAATAACTCGCGGATAACTCATTATAGAATTGAAAACTTGAGTCAGGATGAGCAACGAGATCCTCATTGTTAATTAGAAATTGAAAGAATAAATGATCGTTAAACAATTTTCTTGTGGAAAAGTTAGCAGGAAATTTGTAAACCAAGTTTTCTGGAGGTTTCAAACCCTCAAGATGTTTTGCATGTAATTTATACGGTGAAAAATTTAATCCATTCTTACGACTCTATTATTTTTCTTACACCGATCCATTTTCTCCTTTTATTTTGTACCAACCATTACAATGGAAGTGTCCTTTTATTTTACTTTGTAGCACTGAACTACACTTATTTTGTTGACTGGATTTGTTATTTCAATACGAGAAGATGTGTATTATTTGATCTATTTTTTTCTCTTATTGTTTTATTTTTCAATTATGTATTTTTGGTAATTCTATGTGTATGCTATTTAAAATATTTTGGAAGCATAAAACCTTGATCATATGCATATTGTTGCTATTGAAATTATTTTACTGACTACTTGATTTGTCATTACAATTAAGAAAATCTCATGTTAGAATATGTTGATCTAGACTTAAATTTCAAGAGATGTTGCCCTAAACTTAAATTTTAAGAGATTTATTAGTAATTTTGTTTAAGTTTTATTATCTATTGTTGTGTCGTTTCATTAATTTTTATTTACAGTGTCGCTTCTATTTTTATTTAGTTGTAAGTCAGTTCTGGTTTTATAGCAGCTAGAAAGTAGTTGGTCTAGCTTTTATTTTATGTCTCACATATTTCTGTTTAGATGACCAGACCAGTTGTTATTTCATGGTAGTTGTTATTTTTGGTTTTTTGTGCTTGGCCCAAGGCCTAATTGTACGATTATTTAAAGCCATCATAGTTGAATGAAAAGCATCACAGTGAATTACAACGCAATTATCTCTTTGTGTGTGTCGTAGTTTTTTAACAAAGTGATATCAAAGCATTATGCTCTAAGTGTTGTGTGAGAAAAGAAAAAAGAGAGAGTGAAACCATGAGTGTTTTAGTGTTTGGAAAAAAGAGGGGGAGAGAGATTATAAAAGTTGTTAATGGAATGATCATGTTAAGAAGAAGACTAATTGGTACTTACAGATGAAGGTGTTGTTGAGATCCTAAAACGTTTGGAATACAGTGAAAGACAATTATGATGAACTTGAGGAGGGTGAACACTTGACAACACTTGACAGGAGCACATCAGACAATGAAAGTCTGAGAGATTTTGAAGGTTTCATATAAGGTGACAATTACATCAGACAATGGAGAATAAATGCCACTTAGCTGAGTTGTAGGAAAAAATCTTGAGATCACTCACAAAAGATTTCGAGAGTATTGTGTGCACTATCGAAGAACCGAAGGATTTGTCAGTTTTCACAGTGGATGAACTTGTTGTGTCATTAGAAACCCACGAACAAAGGAGAAAAAATTAGGTAAATAGGATGAACCTCTTGACCAAGCACTACACGCATAACTTGATTTAAATGGAACTCGGAATACTCAAGGTCGAGGTCATAGAGGCAAAGAATGAGGACGAGGTGGATATGGTAGTAGCAAAGAAAGTGGTTGAGAAGGTAGGTCTAAATCATAAAGTGGAATGTTTCAAGTGTGGCAAATACAACCATTATGCATAAGTGCAGAACAAGCAAATGTAATTATTCAATTGATTATTGTTCAAGTTTTAAATTAATTAAAGTATATTCTTAATTAATTTGAGGGTGATCTTACCATTAAACAAAGTAGGTTCTCAATAAAAAAAAGACCTTCCTAGATTATTCATAATAAATTCAACCAAATACATTCTCAAATATTATGTTTATTCATGTCTATCATTTAATCTCCTAACCAAATTAAAAGTTAATTAATCAAAATAAATTTTCAATTAATTATGGTTAAAATTTTTACCATTAATCAAAGTATATTTTCAATTAGTAGCAAAAACTTATTCAATCATATGAAAGTTCCTAAATTCAATCAAAGTACATTCTTAATCAAACCTAGAAACCCTTAAACTCATATAATCAATATGCAGGTAGATTCAAACACCTTATGATATAAAAATTGTTACTTTTGACGTGATTGAGAAATGAAAACCAATAGAAGAAAGATAACCCAAATCAATAATTAACAGAAACAAAAACATTAATTCAACTTAACCTTAAAATCTATAATGAAAGTATAATGGAATAGTCCTAGAAGCTTAGCCCTCCATGAATGGAGTGGAATACATGATCAAAGTAAAAGTGAGAGAAGTGGTGGAGTTTTTTAATGTAGAGTCTACTCCCTCCTACTTTCCCTAGTCTCTTTATATAAGAATTGATTTAGTTTGGATTTTGAATATTTTGTTGATAAAATATTTTATCTACTGTAATATCTTTCAAATAATTAACATATTTAAATAATTATAAAAATATTTAGGAAATATTTTCTGTTGATATTTTTATATTTAATTATTTTTTAAAATATATAATAGATTTTTTACACTTAATCCTGTCCAAAAATACATTTCAGTCCTTTTTATTTTGCAATTTTTCACTGAAAGATTCAAAGTATGCTAATATTTGCATTTTGGCCCCTGGTTTGACTAGATTTGGCCAAATTTAACCGAAGTACTTCCAATCAAGAAGATTGGAGAGTGCTCAGGTGTGACGCTCTCGTGGTGGCCTTATGCATATTGCAATGCGCGAGATGCCATGGCCTATTGTGAAGAAGATGAACTGTTGTGGTGGTGTTGTGAACGTTGGCCATGGAGGTTGACGGTGGCACAGTGGTTGATCAATGTAAGGATCATGCACATGTGACTGCACATTTGATTGGTTTATTAGGTGTGTAGAGGATCAGATACACGACAGCTTCACAAAGGTGAGATCTGCAGGCTAAATATTAGGATATGTGTCATAATCTGATTAAATCTAATTTTTTAGAGTGGAAAGGGTGAAAATAGGGAAAGTAGGGGTACAAGAGTAAAATGGAATGTATTAGTGAAAAAACTATAGATATATTCACTTATGAGTGTTTCATCCTACACCTCCAAGATCTCACATCTCTAAAAGTTTCATTTTTAACCTTATGACATCTCATTATTATCCTACACCTTTAATTTTATAGAAAATTTTATTTTTAATTTTAATAAATATATTTTTATTTTCTTCTTTTTCTTGTTAAAAAGACTCTATATCACCTTAATAATAACTAAATTTAAAATTCAAATATTATTTAATATAATTTTATATTTTAATAATTATTAAAATATGATTTATGTTATAATAATAATTATATTAAAAATAAAAAATAAAATAATTAAAAATAAAAATAATAACAAAAAAGTAAATTATATTAAATAAAATATTTAATATATTCAAATATATTAAATTATATTAAAATATTAAATTAAATTAAATAATTATTAAAATTTAAATAATAAACAAAGTTTTAAAACCGTTATTTATCAAATAACAAATAAAATTATATTAAATAAAATATTTAAATATACTAAATTATATTAAAATATTAAATTAAATTAAATAATTATTAAAATTTATATATAAAATAAAATTTTAAAAACCATTCTTTATCGGATATCGGATATGGATATCTATTTATAACTTATCGGACAAATTTTTCAAAATTTTGTTTTTTTTAAATTTTAATAATTCTAAATTTAATTTAATATTTTAATATAATTTAATATATTTAAATATATTAAATATGATTTTAAGTATTATTTTTATTTTTGTTTTTACTTTAATTTTAGTTATTATTTTTTAATTTTTTTAATAGAACTATTTTAAAACTATAAATTATATTTTATTAATTATTAAAATATAAAAATATAATAAGTACATATTATAATTTTTATTTAAGTTTAATATATATTAAATTTTAAATAAAAAGCAAAGTATTAACATATTTTATAGATTTTAATATATAAATAAGTTTTTTAAAATTTTCGTTTTTATTTAAAATTTAATAGTTATTTAATTTATTTTAATATTTTATTATAATTTAATATATTTGAATATATTAAATCAAATTTATTTTTATTATTATTTATTATTATTATTATTATTATTTTTATTATTATTATTATTATTATTATTTTATTTTTATGTTTTTAATATAACTATTATTATAATATAAATTATATTTTAATAATTATTAAAGTACAAAATTATTTTAAATGATATTTAAATTTTAAAATAAATTAAATTAAATTATTATTAACGTAGTGAAGATTATTTTTAATAGAAAAGAAAAGAAAATGAAAAAATATTTATTAAAGTTAAAAATAAAGTTTTGAAAAAGTTGGAGGTGCAGAATGATGATGAGATGTAAGGTTAAAAGTGGAATTTTTGGAGGTGCAGGATTAGATCTTGGAGGTGTAGGATGAAACACTCTTAAGTTATTTGTATATTTCTTTCTAGAATTCTGATTTTGAACTTTATTTTATAATTCCAAGCATTTAATTTCACACTTTGAATTACTCAAACTTCACTTTTGTTATATCAATGAACATTAAACTATTCAAAAGTAATTTATTCAATTAAAAGTCACTTTTTAAATCTTTTTAATAATTCTCGAACCCAATAAATTCATTTAATATAAATCATATTTAAATCAATCCTTTAAAACACAAGATATTCATCAAAATTTTGAATTTAAACCATAAATTTAAGTATAAACATCAACTCATCACTTACCCATTCACCCTTTCGTAGGTAATACAACCAATGGACAATTCCATCACTGTTATCTACAAAATAATTTGTGGATATCTTACCATAAAAACAAATCCCTCAATAAGTCTGCATGCATATATGTGATCGACCATCTTTTTCTAGTTGATAATAACCAAGTACCAGAAAATCTTTAACCATGAATTTTGCCATCAGATCTTGTCACCACCAAATAGATTAATTGATTAATACCTTATTATTATAAATAGATTAATATCGTTATTATAAATAAATAAATGAATTGTATATAAACTTCGTAAAAGTTTGAAATTAATGTTATTTATTTATTTTAAAAGGAACTTTATATATTTAAAATATATAATTTACACTTTAAGATGAAATAAAAATAAATAAATAATAAAGTCAAATTTGGTCATTTTATAAAACCTGAAGAATATGACTAAATTTTATAGATATATAAAAGGAAAAAATATGTGTTTAACGAACAAAAATTTTAAGAAACTTATTTTACAGAAAATCGAAACATTATTTAAATTCAACTGGTATTTTCCTTTCTTTCATCTTTTTCACATGTTAAATAGTTTAAGGGTATTTTATTTTTCTATCAATAAAAGAGTCAACCTTATCCCCAGGACGTAGCTCTATAAATGGATTCTCCCATCTTCGCATATTCACGCAACTGAACTGAAGAAAGAAGAGAAAAAGCTTAATCTATTTCATAGGCAGCCAAAGAAATGGCGAGTGCAACGCTCTTTGCTATCTTCCTTCTTTCTGCCCTAACTTTCTACCCTCCTTCAACCACTGCTCAACCTGTCACGGACGCCAATGGTAACATCGTTACAAACGGTGGCCGATTCTTTATATTGCCACGCTTTTTTGGAGCCGGCGGTGGTGGAATTCGAACTGCCATAACTGGAAACGAAACATCCCGTCTCTCTGTTGTGCAATCTCCCTTGGAGACCGATGATGGGCAACCATGGATTATTTTATCCATATTCAAATCCGGATTTATCCCTGAAGGCTCTAGAGTGTCCATTAGCTACGAATATGTTGAACTCGGTGACTCTGTTGAGAGTAATGAGTGGACCGCTGTGGCGGGTCTGCCTGAGGGAACCCTCGTTAAAGTTGGCTACCAAAATCCAATCAACGGTTCCTTCTCCATTCACAGAGCTTCCTCAGCCAATACATATAAGTTTGTGTTCTGTGCAGCTGACAGCAGCTTCTGCGGTAATGTCGGGATTGTTCTGGATGAAGCAGGGAATAGGCTTTTGGCCATCAAACAGGACTCTTCATTCGAGTTTGTTCTTGTGGAACTTCCATCTGCTCTATCTAAATGAAGCACTATCCACGAAAAGTCGTACACTTTGTGGGAGACGTATCTACGATATGCTTTCGGATGTAATTAATTACCCATCACTAAATAAATAATATATCCAAAGCTTATGTTTTCGGTTCATTTGCCATGTTCATATTTGTAGGCCAAATAATTTGTTTTAGTTTTATCCCTTCCTCTAAAGCCGTTGAATTAACTTTTCTATTCATTTAAATTTTTAAAAATATTTCAAAATCAAAATCATTTGTTTCATTTCAATTTGTATATCAATATATTTATTAGAGGTAGTGTAATAAAAAAAATCAACAATTAGATTAAATTATTCACTAAAAACAAAAAAATAAATTATTTTATTTTGAATTATGGATACCGAGCACCTTCCTACGGATATTCATCTCTACGTATGTGACTTTGCCTCCGAGGCAATGACAAATCTAAAAGTATACAGAATAGTGTTAGTGGTGCTAGTACACGTGGGTAGTACTATCTAAGCGTACGCTAAGTGTGATACTAAACAAAAACATTTATATATATTAATTATTTGTAGTGTCCGCTCAGCTGGCGTTACGTACTTTAAAATTAATGTATCTATTCAATAGGGTAATTAAAATATTAGTTATATTTAGCGTCAGTTAGGTGAGGTTTAGGTGAAGGGAATTAATATTAATTTAATATAGCACTGGTTTGGCATATACTAATATGTTTTAATAAGTTTTTCTAAAAATTTATTTGTTTCGTTAGCATCTTTTTCAGTTAATTTTGTTTAGACACTTGTTTATATCTTTTTAAAAAGTTACTACCTGCGTTAAAAAATCTCGTTTATCCTGATGTTATCTTAAAGACGAGGACACGTGTCATTTGTATTTATTTATATTAAAATTGAAAAACATAATTGATTTTAACCTTTCACAAACATAACTAAATTAGAAACAACATGAAAAAGTTGTTTCAAGTATTCACAATACAAACAAAGATAATCGAATAATAAGGATAGTTATTTTTACCTTATTATTTACAGTCAAATAAATATAGTTCTTTTTATCTTATTCTTTACAGACAATTTCTTTCTTGTTTTGATTTTGGTTTCCTTTATCTTTTTACACAATTTCTCTTTTAACTATTTTTCTCTCACTAAACAATATAATTTAAATGTCAAAAATATACTACTAAAACTCACTTTTCCATTTATCTTATTTTGAAAGTTGAAAAAAATATCATCAAAAAAACCTACTATACTCATAATTTACCCTAATTACTTTTTATTTCTTGTGTATGTAACCAAATACAATAAATATGTTCTCATCTGTTCATCTTCCACAAAATAGTAAAACCCTAAAAAACTTATTATGTATTCACTCTTAAAATTGTCTCATAATTTACCTAATTACTTTTTATTTCCTGTGACCAGATACAATATGTTCTCATCTCTTTACATTCCACAAAATCTTAAAACCCTAAACATATAATATACTTTTACTCTTACCAAGGTTGAAATTCATCACCTCCAAGTTCCAAACCAATCATACTATGACATTTATCTTCTCATTCACGTACAAAACTAATAATACAAACAACATCACACAAAGAATCAAACACATAACTTCTACCAGTAACAAAGAACTCTAACCATAAGTTATGCCTTGCTTTTGTATAACTTATCATTTATTATTTCAATTAAAGTTATCCACACCCATACCACCATTTTTCTAAGTTTTACAAGTTGTACTACCACGTCTTAAAATTTATAAACTTACCAACTAGTTATACCAAACAATTATACGCCATTAAATGTGCATTTAATGGCTAGTTGAACATAGTTTGGGCAAAAAAATGTTCATAAGGAGGATCGTTCAATCAAAGTAACTCAAAATTTCTTAACTTGGTTTGATGATAATTGGATGATTGGTTTTGATGATGTTGAATAATGTTTGTGACTGGATAAATAGGTTGTAAGTCTACGTTGAATTGTATGTGTTACAAATCTATGTTGGTTATTTGATGATATACACTTACGAGGTCAAAAAGTGGTGTACTATCTATTTTAATCGATTAAGAAAATTATCTAATAGATTAAAACTATGTACGAATTTTAATCGATCAAGAAAATAATCTAATCGATTAAAATTTCCTTATGCACCACGAAACTTAGCTCTCTATTTTAATCGATTAAGAAAATAATCTAATCAATTAAAACTGATAGTATTGTGTCTTTGGCTCTATATATGGTTAATTCCTTTTGAAGGCACAAAAACATTCTTAGAGCTATCAATTGTAAAACGAAATCATTCTTTGAGAGGTCTTGGAGCATTCTTGGAGAAGTAAACATCAAATAAGGAAATTCATAGGTTCAAGCCTTCAAGAGTAAGAGAAAATATTAAGGGTCTAAATTCTGAGTTATTTGTAATATCTGCACTAGAGGTGTATCTGGTTTTGTTTTTCTATAATTCTTTGTAAATTGTGATTATCTTTACTGTGTAGGAAAAGTTCCTAGAGTGAGAGTGTGTGTAGCCTCATTCTTAGGATTTTTTTTTGTTTTAATGGAGAGATTTAAAGTACATAGAATCTTATATTATGTAATCTTGACACTTGATATTAGTGAATTTTCATCCAACTCAGGTTATTGGAAGAAGACTAGATGTAAACTCTTGTAGTTGAATTAATATAAATCTTTTTGTTGATTTCTTTCATTGTTCTTGCTTATTAATTTGCTAAATCTTTGAAGAGTTAAGAGATTCATTGGAAATAGTTTTATACACCTTTCAAAGAAGGGTAAAAATAGTTTTAAATCAATTCAGCCCCCTCTTGGTTAAGATATATTGCTTTCACAATTTAACAATTGGCCCATAGCTGGTTAATCAAATATTAAACGACTAGAAAGATCCTATTATGGACAATATATCTTAAACATTTATTGAAGGGGCATCCTTAAACAAATTACCTGTGTTTGTTGAAGAAAATTACCCATTTTGGAAAATAAGAATGAATATTTTCTTAGAATTAGTGGATAAAGGTATATTGGATGTTATTTTTAATGGACCCTTTCAACCTATAAAGATTGAAAATGGCAAAACTATGCCCAAGGAGTTTTCACAATGGACTCTTGATGAAAACTAGAGAGCACATCAAGGGCCAAAATCCTCTACAATAACCCTCGATGATTTTGTTTAGATATATTATCTTTATTTTATATTTATCTTTTATCTTTAGTTAGTTTGTTATTGTTTCTTATTTGTATTCTAGGCTTAGTCCATATTTCTTCTATTATAAATAGAGAATTCTATTTGTATATTCAACATAAGGGAGATTAATCTCATGCATAGTTTTTCACTATATTCAACAAATTTTATAGGAAAACACTTAGGTCCTAGGAAATAGAAAAAAATTTAGGCTAGAGCAACCAGACACTTCACTAGATGATGTCTTGTCTAAAAGTGTCTAAGAAAGAACTATATTAAACGCTCATTGCTTAAGATACCTAAACTAGGTATTTAACATATCTCGAAAAATAAAAACAAGTCAAGACAAGGTCTTCGACTAAAACAACTAAAAGACTTAACTAAAAGATATAAGAAAGCCTAAGAAAGCTAAACGATATATGCCTACAAGGTACACATACAAAGAAGCGTGTACCTATATTCAGAGGATACCACGAGCGAATAGACACGTCATCTTATGACGAAGTATCTATATGTTTGGTATCTTCAAATTGAAAGAGCTTAATTGAAAAGTTACCTAACAGTAGGAAATAAAAAAACACTTTGTTGTTCTGAGCAAGCATTAAATGACATTAAATGCCAACGTTGAAAAACAACAAAAGTGATAAGAAAAGTCATATCTGTTGCATGCATAATTTACTCTAATTTTGTAGATAAGTTATTTTACACGCATTGACAATGCTACAGATCAAAAATCAAATGTGGATGTTAGAGACAAAAGAGATAATCTTGGAATGTTCCTCTCTTGAAGCAAAGTCTAAAAATATCGTACAGCCTACTTCAAGCAAATGACTGAAAAAGCATGCCTGCTCTAACAAAGTTGACTTACACAATAACTACTATGAAAAGAAGAAAGAGAAAATACAAGTATCAAGGTTACAAACTACAAACATTGTCTAACGGACAAAAAATCATCATGCCTATAAATAGAAGATCTCTCATGAAGAAAATCAAGGGATAAAATAAAGGATATCAAGTGCGCAAAGCTTACAACGCCATATCCATCCAACAGAGAAGAAGGGAGAAAAAGAGCTCAAAGAAAATATTATATTTGAGCTGAAGAAAAGAAAAGAAGAGAAAAGAGAAAGAAATACTCTTGAGCTTAAGCGTCAAATCTCTTACTTTTGTAAGATCTTAGAGAGAAACAATTGTGAGTGTTTAGACTGTATTGTATTGTATTGTATTGTATTGTATTCATACCCTTGCATGGAGAGATTTAGTCTAAACTACTTGTAAGCAATCTTTGATTACAATTCTAAAGAGAATTAAAATACTTACAATTGAACACTTTTTGAGTTGAGGAATCTAGGCGCGATAGTCTAGTACCAGGAGTGGTTCGAATACTCAAGAAAATCTCGGCGCGTTGCTGAGTACTAGGAGTAGTGCGAATACTCAAGAAAATCTCGGCGGGATGCTGAGTGCCAATACTGGTGCGAATACTTAAAGGAAATCTCGACGAGGTAGCTGAGTACCAGGAGAAGTGCTAATACTCATTTGTAATCGTGTGAAGATTATAGTGGAACCCTCTACAAAGGAGATTGGACGTAGCTCAGTTAGAGCGAACTAGTATAAAATCTCGTGTTATTCTCTCTTCTCTTTGCTAAACAATCCTCTTAGAAAACCTACAGTTGAGCTTTTTACTTGAAATATAAGAACTTCCAAGCTAAACGATCTTTACTTTTAAGAGGAAATTCTTACAAATGTTGTAGTAGAAATTATTCTGATTAGCACACTGATCTTTATAAAGCTTATATTTTACGTCAAGCATCTAAGGCTTTAAAAGAATATTTCACACACTTCACTACGTGCTAAATTAGAAGGGTTTCAAAAATGTTTTACCAAAACACAATTCAACCCCTCCTTCTAGTGTTTTTCAGGTACTTCAAAGGAAAACAGATTCTAAAGATGATCAAACTGTTGCAAATTCTTATAGTGAAGCTCTAAATCTGATGGTAAAAAGGTTTTCTAAATTCTTGAAGTATAAAAATAGCGCTAACAATGTGACACCCTAAAGGTTTTTAAGAAATTTGCATGTGTGATTCAAAATGAAAAGGAACTTATAATCAAATCAATTACGAGTGATCATGGGGTGAGTTTCAAAATGAAAACTTTGAAATATTCTATGAAAACCATGGTATCTTACCTAACTTCTCAACTCCTGGAACACCACAACAAAATGGTGTTGTAAAAAGGAAAAATAAATCTTTGGAGGAGTTAACAAGAACGATGTTGAATGAGAACCAAAATACCAGTAAGCACAACATGCTATGTATAAATAGAACTCCCATAAGAGCTGTTTTGAAACTCACACCATATGAGTTGTTCAAAGGTAGAAAACCTAGCATATCTCATCTAAGAATTTTTGGTTGCAAATTCTTCTTCTTAAACAATGGTAAAAGTAATATTGGAAAATTGGATTCTAAGGATGATGAAGGTATATTTCTTGGTTATTCCTGGTTGCGCAATATTCTTTACCACTTTTTGTATCCCTAGACCGTCCTGGTATCCACTAATACGTTGTCTAGTTGAGTTTAAACCACTCTTGGTTGTCTTTATCCACCTAGTAACTACTTGTTACGATAACCTTGATTGAGTTTCACCCACTCCTGGTTGTGCAACATTATTCACCACTTCTGGTATCCCTAGAAAATCTTGGTATCCACTAATACACTACCTAGTTGAGTTGAACCAACTTCCGGTCGTCCCTATCCACCTAGTAACCACCTGTTACTGTGACCTCGATTGAGTTTCACCCACTCCTGGTTATGTAGTATTCTTCACCATTCATTGTATCCACTAAACAATCCTGGTATAATCTGATACACTACCTAGATCTCCTTAACTCGATTGAGTTATATAACAAGTGTTTTAATTCTCTTCAGAATTGCAATCAATTGATTGCTTACTAGTTGTTTAGAAGATTACTCTCATAGAGAGGATATATGTTCAATACAATACAACCTATAGACTTGCTATATGTTTTCTCTTTTCTCTTTTCTCTCTTATTATAACAATAAGCAAATTTTACAATGAATCTTAGGAGTATTTCTCAGTGTTTCACTTTATCACTCACTTTTCTATCTTCTAACAAATTGTAAGCAAATATTGCAATGAAGCTTGAGAGTGTTCCTTTTTCTTGAGCTCTTCTCTTTCTTACTACCTTTGTGTAGAAGGATTTGCCTTTAATAGCTCAAAGAGATTTCGTTGCTCAATTTTGATGATGTTTTATCTATTTATCCTTTTTCTTCATCATCATTGTTATCTTTTCCTTTTGATCTTCTATTTATACACTTTTGATGATATAGCTATTTACACAATGCTTGTCTTGAGATCTGAATTTTCATGGTTGTTGTTGTAGGTGTAAATCATAGGTTGGAGTCTTTTGGTTAGAGTAGACATGCTTTTCATAACTTTATCAAAAGCATTTTTGAACTTGGCATGACTTTTGATGAACGGAATATTCCAACATTTATTTCTAACTCCATAAGATATAGTAGATGAATGTTTGTAATAGTTATCCTATATATGTCTTTTTTCCTATTTACCTTGTTTTTAAACGTTGAGCATTAAATGATATTTAATGCTTGTTCAGAACAATCAAGGTTTTATGTTTTCTAAAGATTTAATTGTTTGTGTTTACTAGTGGAATTGGTAAAGATGAGATTTTCATTGTTGACTAAGAGTATGTTTGGTATGTGATATCATTTTTCTTAGTTAATGTTTACTTGTTTTTAGGATTTCATTTAGTGTGAATGTCTTTTATTGTGTGTCTTGAAACAAGTTTTGTTCTTTTGGTGTGTATGTGCATCTTAGACTCATTATTTTAAAGTGAAAGTTCGTCCAACTTGGTTAGATGTTTTAGCTATTTCTAATCGACATGTTTAGCACAATGTTTTCCATTTCACCGTTTGAGACTTTCTAGTCATGCCTTCATCGTTTGACACTTTTATCAAGCAGTGGCTTACTGAGAAAGCATTATTTTCTAATCTCTAGTAAACACTTTAGAGATATTGCCCTTTTAGAGCAAGAACGTTTAACAAGTTTTATCATCTAAATGTTTTTGGAATATTGATTGAGACACTTGAGGATTTTACCAAAAAGATTGTCTCGATATTTCAATATCCTTATCCTTATGAGAGTTTAATTGTTTACCGTTTAGTACAATATTCCTTACGCGTTTAACACAACTCTCATAGACGCTTTGACTTGGTGGCGTTGCATTTGATAGCTTTAACTTAGTTGTTTTATGTTTCATATATCAAAGTGTTTTTCTAATGCTTTCCTATTTACGCTTCTTATAGGATCCTTAATTTCTAGTTGGTCATTACTGAACTTGTTGTGTGATAAACTTTTAATTTAGACTTAGTGTTCCTATATATCGTTTAGTGTTTTGACTGTTTTAACTCTATTACTATATCCAAGACTACTTCGTTTAATTTTGTTTGTTTAAATTTCAAAACCAAAGATGTTATAAACGAGCTTGTCTCGTCTCAACACCCTTGAGGGAGATGACCTCTACCACTTCGAATTTGGGAAGAAAGCAATGGATGGCCAATGGAGAAACATGAGAATGAGGCTGGAACAAGCTTCACAGAGGAGAAGAAAAGCGAAAATGGAATTGGGGGAAAACTTATGGATCCTGACTATTGATAAATAAGTTGACATAGGCAGTCGAAAATTTTGTTGGTAAATACCTATTACCAATGGATCTATAGCCGTCGCTAAAGATCTGTCGATAATTTCAGTATTTTTTGTCGTGTTGCCTGCTGCACTAGGAAGCTTAACTCTTTATTTTAATTGATTAAGAAAATAATCTAATCAGTTAAGAAAATAATCTAATCGATTAAAACTAACAGTAAAGTGTTTTTTGATATATATATATATATATATATATATATATATATATATATATATGTGTGTGTGTGTGTGTGTGTGTGTGTGTGTGTGTGTGGTTAATTCCTTTTGTAGGCACGAAAAACATTCTTAGAGCTATCAATTGTGGAAGAAGAACATTCTTTGAGAGATCTTAGAGCATTCTTGGAGAAGCAAACATCAATTGAGGAAATTCATAGGTTCAAGCCTTCAAAGAGTGAGAGAAAAGATCAAGGAAGGGTCTGAATTATGAGTTCTTCATAATATTTAGGTTTTGTTTTTCTGTAATTCTTTGTGAATTGTAATTACCTTTCTGTGTAGGCAAGGTTCCTAGAGTGAGTGTGTAACCTCATCCTTAAGATTTTTTTTTTGTTTTGATTGAGAGATTTAGAGTACATTGGTGAATCTTGTATTATGTGATCTTGATACTTGTTATTAGTAAATTTCCTCCCAACTTAGATTGTTGGAAGAAAATTAGATGTATACTCTTGAAAATTTGAACCAGTATAAATTTTTGTGTTCGATTTGTTTCATTATTCTTGCTAATTTGTTAAATTTTTAAAAAGTTAACAAATTTATTAAAAAAATGTTTATAGACCAATTTTTTTTAAAAAAAGATAAAAATAGTTTTAAATCAATTCATCATATTTTTAATTGAGATACATTAATATTACAATTTTGTGTAATCACTCGTATTAGATCAGAAACCTGTATAATTCGTGACTCTACGAAAATGTCTTCTTAACCAAAATATATAATACCATAACCAATGTGAATAAACTGCACATAAAAAAATATTTTTCATAATTAATATCTCTAATCATCATAATAAAGAATAGATTTAAAAATTACTCAATTCCACATAACCTTACCTTGTATTGTTTACAAATATGTACATATAATATAATATTCATTCTCAATTTTTTTTTGCTAATATTTATGAAAAGTATTTCACTCCAAACAACAGCATAAGTGTGGTACCTCAATTTTTGTTTAAGTGTACCCAATTAGTATATGTGATACAACTGAGCAGCCATTCAGGTGTAAAAATGCACATGTGTGTGCTTCCTTTTTATATAACATAATTAATGTATGTGTGGGGTCCATGCTTTTGTCATTAATATATTTGGAATGACATTTACCAAGGTCAATGTATTTATGCATGGATTCAAGGTACTTTTTGCATGGAATATAGTAATCCTAAATTCCTTTTGGTTCAATTGTAGAATTATTTTTTACCTCTTCATGATGATTTTGTATGTGATTTTGTTTGAATTTGGAATGCATGAAGTAGGCCTATATCCAAGGAATTTAAAGTAGATTTTATTGTATGCCATCATTTAGATTCAATGGCATAATATTCAAGTGGAGTTATCTCTGCATATATTTTACATATATTTGACGGGGAATGAAATTTATTTAGATGGTATTGAAGAACTATTAGTTATAATATGAAATTAATTATCATAATTTATAAAAGCATTCAAAAAGTAAATTTTAAATATAACGCTTTCTTTTTTAAATATTTTAGACTTTTTAAATTATTAATGCCCCCAATGTAATGTAAAGTGGTAATATTTTGTTTAAAACGTGGTATTTTCTTTAATGAGTTAGAATAATTTAGAAGGGCCCAATTTACAAATTCCAAAATGAAATTTGTCTTCATTTGAATATTTGGTAGCATGTTTGAAAAATGATTATGGTCATGAGTAATATGAAATACTTGTATTAGTAGACATATGTTAAGCTTTGTATGTCTTTAATAGTGTATTGAATAATTTAAAATTATTAACTTCTAATATGAAGATTAAAAAACAAATTTAGTTCTCAATATTAAATCTATACTATAACTAAACCACCTACTTTTTTTAATCATTTAATTTTATTATTTTTCTTTTTAAAAATTATGTAAAATGATTTATTTTTCTGCATTATTTATACTTAATATTTGAATTTAAATATTTTGTGTCAGATTTTGGTAATCACTATCAATTAATTTAATTTTATTGTAATTATTCATTTATTTTAATTATTTTTTTAATTATTTTAGTTCTATATTTTTACTATGGAAATACATATTTAACTTAAATTATTATATTGAAAGTAATAAAAAAAGAACAATAACTTTAATTCAATTTCTTTTATAATTTTTGTATATTATAATGCACAAATATTAACCCTCTTCCTCTGTATATAGTAAATATAATTAAAATTATATTTAATTTAATCCATAAATACAATATTTTTTTTATTAAAACTTATTGTATAATTAAAATTAGGTGTTTTTTAGTAAAGTTATACATGAAATAAAACATGTGCATAAATAATATATATATATATATTAGTTAAACAAATATATACCAAAATTATTTTTATAAAATAATTTAAATCTATCATGAATATTTTAAGGAATAATTTTTTATAAATGTTAAAATAACTTTCGTGCAGTTAATAATACTATAATTACTTAAAATTCAGTTTTTCTTTGATTTAGAAACAGGTTTATTTCTGTTATTAAATTTTAAAGAATATTATCTTTTTGTAAATATTTTGACAAATGGATTTTTCTATAAAAAATTTCCAAAAATTAGTTTTGAAAATATAAACTTCATAAGTCACACTGTCTTGAGTTACCTGTCAAATAAATTCTTTCCTTCAGTCAATTCTCCTTGGTATAGGGCGCCAAATTTACTATTCCTAAAGCCATTCTCTATCATAGTTTTTCTTTTTCCACACATGAACTCATCATTACCATAAATATCTTCTTTTGATGGTTTCTTCATGCAGGTTATCCCTTCACCACTCAGAGTAAAAAAGGAACGATTTTGGTTTGCAGAAAGGAAAATTTTTCCTTTTTGCATTGTCTTTTCTGAGTGAAATGAATCCAGGGGCTCCCATTGCTTGCAGGACGCGGTACAAGAGGAGAAAGTTATTTGAGAATGCGTTAATAATGAGTCGGAAGAAGAAGACACGGGAAAGTGAAGCTGTTTTCTCGAAGGGTGAAGATACACGTGTGAAAATTGAACCTGTATCAGTCCCTACGTCATCATCTTCTGCAGCTGTTTCAATGAATAGTGAAAGAGTATCTGAAAGTGATTCTCAGGGTTTGGGAGGACATGAGAATGACCCAATTGAAATCAGTGATGATGACGACGACAGTGAGTTTGAAGAGAGGATGAGGGATTCTGAGAGCAATATATTTTGTGATGAAATAGAAGAGAAGAGTGACAAAGATGAAAGGTGTTTTATGTGGGATGATAAAGTTGAGAACTTTGACGATGATAACTGTGGTTGTGTATCTGACAACCCGGTTGTATTGTCGGTTGATGATGATGACGACGAAGATGATCATGAATATGATTTGCTTTGGTCTTCAACTGATAATGAGGATCATGAGACTAGCGATGAAGATTTTCAGGTTGCGGATCATGATGGGTTTAAGACTGAAGGCTCGATCTGGGACGAGAGTGATGACGATGATGATCGGGGTGGTGATGATGTGAGGGGAGGTCATAGGAAGATAGTGAAGGGTATGGTGAGAAAGATGGAGAGTGATGCCGAAAACAGTGGGATTCGTAAAAGGGAAGGTAATGAACAGGTAGACGAGGAGGAGCTATGGATTATGGCTGATTGTACTAGTGAGATCTCTAGTAAATCTGAGATTTATAAGAAGGAAGGACAACATGCTGCACATAAACATGAAGCAAAGAGAGTGCAAAGTGTCATTGCTGATTCTGAATTATTTGGGGTTCACGGGGAAAATTCAGATTGTTTGATGTCTTCTGAAGCACAGGAGCATATGAAGAAAAGTGATAAAGATTATCAAAGTGTGACATCGCAGAAACAGACAGGAGATTCAACTGTTGTCGAGAATAGTGCGAGAAATAAAAATATCAATGTTGACTCGGTGGATATTGATGATATTAAAAGAAAAGAGAATCAACAAAACAAAGGAACAGGTCTGAGAAGTGTTTCTTTTCGTCCCAAAAACCGAGAGAAGATAGGAGATTCGGCTAAAATTGCAATAGAAAAGGACAAGGAAGGGGAACTTAAATATTGGTTTAATAGTAATAACCATAAGAAGGTCGGGGCAGTGGATGATGAAACAGGTGACAATGAGTTGTATGATGTACCAAGGATGCCATCCACATTGAAAAACAAATGTTATAAAATTTTTACTGAATGTTTTATGGGCAAGAATGATTCTGTTAAGGATGATTCAGATAAGTTGGATGAAAAGGATAATGTTTTACTTTCTCGGGAGCCAATCCCTTCGGATTCTTGCTTTGTGAACGCAGAAAAACCTGTTGAAAATTCAGAGCAAGAGGAGTTAGATATGTTGTGGGCTGAAATGGATATGTTGCTTCGAGCTGAAGAAATTGGAACCCAGGTAAATCTCTTTTCCTAGCTGAAATATTAAAGAAAAGTATATAAATGATGTTAAGAACCTAAATTTTAAGTTAGTATTTTTATATACATTTGTGGTGCTTTAGAAAAATGCTAGTGGTGAGGTGATAGCATGTGATTTTGAATATTTGAGTTCGGTCTTGAATTCTTCATGAATTCATATATGTTGGAACAAACTGTTATTTATGAGAGGAGAAGTGTGTTTGGATTGTTTATTTCTCACACTTCAATGCAAGTTGAACAAAATTTCACTCTCACATAGCTTTCACGATCAATAATGCGAAGCAAACACACCCAAAGTTAGTTACAAACTTTGTATGTTTTAATTTCAGGTTAATAATATGTCAAAGGAAGCAACAGAAAACGAAGAAGGTCCAGCCTCGAAATGCAAGCATGACACTATTTTTGATGAGCAGATTGGGATATATTGTAGATGGTGTGGTTGGATCGAAACTGAAATCAAATATATCACGCCACCATTTGTAAGTACGGTTTGGATGTGATGATTATTATAGAAAATTAATTTCATTACATTTTGGATGTTAAGTAGACTTTGTTATTGCCGAATATGAACATAGGCAAAAAGGCTGACATGTGTCATTATCCGTTGAACTATGATGCAGCACTATCTTAAGTATTTATGAGCTTTTTCTTATTTGAAAAAGAGAAAACAGGGATTGAGTGCTGCTGAGGAAACCATAGGGCTTAAACAAGTTTTTGGTACTTTGTTTTTGCTCTGATGTGATGTGATGCTGTATGAAATGTGTAGGTTGATAAAAATTAGTGATGTACGTGTCATTTTTTGGGTTGTGTTTAATACAGGTGGATTCTGAAAGATATGGTGGTAGAATGGTGTCATCCAGTGAAGGGAAAACCTCAGTATTGGAAGGGGGTCTGTTTGATGAGTCTGGTGATGACTCGGAGGCAATTTGGTCTCAGAATGAAGGCACTGTTTGGGACCTTATTCCTGACATTAAACAAAGTTTGTATCCTCATCAACAAGAAGGGTTTGAGTTTATTTGGAAAAACTTGGAAGGAAGTATTGACCTTGCAAAATTGAAGAAGGTTCATCCTTGCAATGAAGGAGGCTGCATTATTTCTCATGCTCCTGGAACAGGAAAGACTAAGTTGACCATGGTGTTTCTTCAGTCATATTTGCAATTGTTTCCAAAGTGTCTACCTATTATCATTGCTCCTTCCAGCATATTGCTTACCTGGGAAGACGAGCTAAGAAAGTGGAAACTAGGAATTCCATTCCATAACTTGAACAGTGCTGAATTATCAGGGAAAGAAGAACTCATCAATGAAGTTGATTGGTCTGGCAACCAGAGGCAGAATAAGGATGCCATTCGGATGGTGAAATTGTGTTCATGGTACAAAGAGAAGAGCATTCTACTAATCAGCTACAATTTGTATGAGAAGCTGGCAGGGGCAACATCTGTAGGTGGTGGGGGGGGAAAAGATAAGAATAATAAAAAGTTGGGGAAAAAGAAACGTGCAAAGACAAGGGAGTACATTGAAAGTGGAATGGGAAAGGTTCTGCGTGACTATCCCGGTTTGCTAGTACTTGACGAAGGGCACACTCCTCGGAACCATAATAGTTATATTTGGAAGGTTCTTTCTGAAAGTAGAACTCAGAAGCGAGTTCTTCTCTCAGGGACTCCTTTTCAGAACAACTTTTTGGAACTTTACAATATTTTGTGCTTAATGAAACCATCCTTTCCTGAGAACATCCCACAAGAACTCAAAAAGTTTTGCCAAAGTAGACTAACGCAAGGAAGGAAAGCTTCGAAAGAAATGAGTTGGGAACCTGTTTCTTCTGGAGATCCAGCCGACGTAAAAATAAACCAGCTGAAAGTGTTGATGAACCCCTTTGTTCATGTTCACAAAGGTAGCATTCTTGAGAAGAACCTTCCTGGGTTGAGAGAATGTGTGCTGGTTCTGAAGCCAGACATTTTGCAGCAAGAAACTCTAGAGAGCATTGAATGCTCTCAAAACGTACTAAACTTTGAACACAAATTGGCCTTGGTCTCAGTCCATCCATCCCTTTTCCTCAGCTGCTCCTTGTCAAAAAAAGAAGAATCTATTATTGACAAGGATAGGTTGGAAAAAATTCGACTGAACCCTTATGCAGGGGTGAAAACCAAGTTCTTGATCGAGTTTATAAGACTATGTGATGCATTAAATGAGAAAGTCCTTGTTTTCAGCCAATTCATTGATACTTTAAACTTAATCAAGGACCAGCTGGCGTCAGCCTTGAATTGGACTGTGGGGATGGAAGTGTTATATATGTATGGAAGGCTTGAGCAAAAGCAGAAACAGACCCTCATTTATAGTTTCAATGATGCAAATAGCCGAGCAAAGGTGTTACTTGCTTCTATAAAAGCATCTTCTGAAGGCATTAACTTAATCGGAGCTTCAAGGGTCGTGCTTCTTGATGTTGTTTGGAATCCATCAGTGGAAAGGCAAGCTATTTGCCGAGCATATAGACTTGGACAAAAGAAAGTTGTTTTTACTTATCATCTTCTTGCCCAGGGCACCCCTGAATGTACCAAATATCGCAAACAAGCAGAAAAGAACCGGTTATCTGAACTGGTTTTCTCAAATAAAAATTCTGAAAGCGATAAGCTCAAGAGGAGTGGAGTAATGGTTGAGGATAGAGTTCTTGACGTCATGGTTCAGCATGAAAAACTCAAGGATATGATTGGTGAATGTCTAATTCAACCTAGGAAGAGAGATTTGGAGATCTTGAGCCCTTAATCCTTTGATTATTGGAATTTCGTCAAGTTAGATACGATTGACTCATGTTTTTGGTTTGGTTAAATACCAATGTTCATTATTGGCTCCATTATCCAGAATCTTTTAGTGTGATGTTTGAATTTTTAACTTGTGCACTCTAGCTTTCTCCTTCTTCTCTTCCTCTTTCGAAATCATCTTTAGATTTTCATTGATTCCACAACAATCAAGAGATTCAATATTTTGAGGTTTCAAATGAGGTATCTCAAGATTGTCAATGAAGTGATTGGTATAAGCAACAATGAAGAGATTAAATATTTTTGAATTTCCACACTATTTCTCACCATGAAATTCCACTTTCTTGGTTATTTTTTCATCACTCAACTGCTTGATTAAAAAATTAATAAAAATTACAAAAGCAAATTCAAAATAAGTTATCCATTATAAGTTATTATATTAAATTTTATTAATTATTTATTATAGTATGGATTTAGGGCTGTACCACCTTTAGTTGAAAATGTAATTTATTCTTTAATAATAATAATAATAATAATAATATATAATTATGTTGTAATTCATTATTAAAATGTTATATTTATAATATGGTTATAGTAGAAAATTAATTTTAGAAATGTTTCAATTTATGTAGAAAATTATGTTTTGAAATTAAATTTTGAATATAGGTTAAGTTTTGTGGCGTAATACATTGGAAGTTGCTATTTTTAAACAATATTATTATCCACTTAAATAATTCAACTCTCTATTAAAGATAACTATGACCTTAAAAACCTAATACAATTTAAAAAAAAAGGAAAATTTTAAAAGATTTAAAGTTAATTAGTTTCTTACAATAAAAAATAATTACTATAGTAGGATATTGATTTTAAAATTGATAGTAATAACATATTATTTACTATTATTATTATTATTAATTATTATTATTATCATTAATTTTTAAAATATTTTATTTATAATATATTTTATTAATGTTAAAACACTACAAAAATAATTAATTTTAGAAGGGGTTATTTTTCGGGGTTTTATAAACCTCAAATAATTTCGGCGGTTTAATGTTGAAACCGCAGTTAACATTTTTTAAAAAAATAAAAAAACTATTTCCGGCGCCGGTACTCCTTAAATAATCCCAAAATATTTTCCCGCGCTTTCATTCCTTCTACGTCTAATTTTTCTGAATATTTTTCCTCCAAACCCTAGTCCCTCCCCGCTGCCTCATTTCTCCCAAACCCCTTGTCTGCACCATAATCTTCATTTCGCTACACCACAAGCTTCATTGTTCATGGATTTTCAACTGCTTCGTGTTGGTCTCCCTCTACTTGGGTGCGAGGTGTCCGTCTTGAACTTCAACGTCAGCTTCGAATTCTCTCTGTTTGATCTGTGGATTTTCTCCGTTAAACCTTTCATCTCTCACCAAGGTATGATCGTTTGTTTTTTCTGTATAAATTTATTAGTTTAAGAAAAGATAATAAACACTTCTAAATCATAATTTTGGTGTGTTTGTTGGTTGATTGAAAAAAGTGTTAGATTAATTGAATGTTAGGGAAAGTGGAAGAAGACATGGTGGATGAGGTGGATGGGTAATGTTATGTAATGGAATTGATGAGTGCTAGTTGGATAGGGTTCTGAAATTACTTGGTAAATTGTTACCTATATGAGTATGTGGTCTGACAAATATACATGAATGTTTACAATAAGATCAAGTATTTGACACAGCTTTGAGATTGATGAAAGAACTTTTGATTTTGTCTGTGATAGAGATTGAAGAATGGAATAAATAATAGGAAATGGAAGAGATAAGCGGTGTGAGATAAGACGTCGAATTTTTTAACCTGTACCATTTTTTTGGGTCCTTTTTACCAAATTAATAGTAATTTTCTACAAGGATCACAATTATACGCACTGTGGCTGCATTTTGTTCTGAAGAAAAGGTCCTTGACCTTTATGCTAATGAGCTTCTTGATCCCTCTAAACACTCTTTTAAACAAGGCCAAATTGCTGGCATATTCTATGGCGTTTCCCAGTTCTTTATTTTATAATCTTATGGTCTTGCCTTGTGGTAGATGTTTTAACTTTATTATGTCTTAAGTAGGCTACTTGTAGGATTAATGTCTTACCAAATGCTGGTTACATTTGTGCTCAGAGTGTAAACTTTTTGCAGGTATGGATCTACTTTGATGGAAAAGGAGCCTTCAAGCTTTAAATCAATTATGAAGTCATTTATGGTTTTGATAGTAACAGCTCTGGCTATGGGGGAGACTTTGGCCCTTGCTCCAGACCTTTTGAAAGGGAACCAAATGGTTGCATCAGTTTTCGAAGTGATGGATAGAAAGTCAGGAATAACAGGACATGTTGGAGAAGAATTGAAAACAGTGGAGGGAACAATTGAGCTCAAAAGAATCAATTTCAGCTACCCTTTAAGGCCAGATGTGATTATTTTCAAGGATTTCAACCTAAGAGTTCCTGCAGGCAAGAGTGTTGCTCTAGTGGGGCAAAGTGGTTCTGGTAAAAGCTTTGTGATTTCCCTTATCCTCAGATTTTGTGATCCACTATCCGGAAGGGTGTTAGTTGATGGTAAGTTTTTCGTAGAACTTTATCCAATTAAATGCTAAGGATTTGTCATTGACCCATTTGCATGCATACGCTATTTGCCTGTAACATTCTTTTAACAAGAATAAATTAAACTTTTACAAGCAAAGACATCACAAAACTTAATCTGAAATCTCTTAGGAGCACATTGGTCTTGTGCAACAAGAGCCAGCTCTTTTTGCCACATCAATTTATGAAAACATACTCTATGGAAAAGAAGGTGCCTCTGATTCAGAAGTGATTAAAGCAGCTAAGCTTGCCAATGCTAATAACTTCATCAGTGGTCTTCCTGAGGGCTACTCCACCAAAGTAGTTTTTCCCCCACATTTATAGAGAATGATGTGGATTGGGAAGCTGATGTCGGATCCAAATAATTTCATACAATATATGTGTATGTAATTGCCATAAAATGTAAAATAGCTTCATGTATTTAGTTCTTCATTCTGATTTATTATCACCTCTGGTGCATGCTTATAACATAAAACAAAGAAAAGATTGCACATTTGTTTCTGAGAGTGTTTTTGGGACTTATTCACATACAACAATGATTGATTGGCTTGGAGTTGCTGGATGGGGTGTTGGGGGTATTGAAGCAGAGGTAGCAATGCTTGGCCAAGTATATTTACTTCCAAATTTTTTAATGGTTTAAGTGTCCTTGGTATATAATGTGAAGAGGAAAAATGCAGCTTGAGTTGGTTGATAACTAGGGAGTGATCTTTGCAGGAGATATTTCCTTGGGGAATGGCTCAACGTGGTCTCCAACTTGGAGGACTCAATGCTATTGCTGCATTTACCCAACAAACATGGGTTAAAGTAAGAAAATAGTTTCTATAGGTCATGAAACATCATCATATCAATTTAATATCCCATCTCTAAATAGTCTGATACAATAATTAACCCATAGAAAATTTATACTTATATATATATATATATATATATATATATATATATATATATATATATATATATATATATATATATATATATATATATGTTGTTTCAATTTTACATGCAGGTCTTTCCAACTAGTATTTATGGACTTGGAGGTCAGGTACTGCAAACTTAGAATTGTTTGCTTACCCTGCCAAAGTATTATAATTTTGTTATTACTCACTTGTGTTCGGGCAGTATATAAAAACATGATTTTAAACTTCTTTTATTCTATAAAATTAATTTTTAGTACAATTAAATTTGAAGTTAAGTGAATTATATTCAATGTTTTGTTGTCAAAGTAAGTCTATAGAAAAATAATATTTATGTTACAAATGCGTTTGTTTTTCACTTTCAAGAATAAATTTGATCTAGTTTTCTTGGATCAATCCTCGGCATTTATCGGTGATGTTATGTTTCTTAATTCAAAATGCATGTATTATTGCCTTTTTACTGATAGAAAGAAGAGTTCAACTATATGTTATTATATTATGTTATAACATATAATAAAGTGTGTTTTTATTAAATATATTACTGACTAACTATTATGTTATATTGTAGGTATTTTGACCAAGCGAACATGCCAAATAATAAAAATAACGAAGAAGAACAAAATTCGACATTGTTTCTTTTTTAGTAATATAATAAACATCTTAGTCATATTTTTAGTATGTTAATTTAGTATTAAATATCTTTCTTTTTAATATATGAACAATTAGTTGTATGAACATATTAATATGTTGAACAATGTAATTTATTTTATATATAATATTCAGTCTTAGTTTATATTATTCATGTTTGGTTAATAAAAATAATTTTATTATAATCTCATTTTACAATTAAAACTAAAAAAAAAGTGTACACATTTCTAGCGGTTCCAGCAAAAACCCCCGCTAATTCCGGCGGTTTTTCTAAAACCCCCGCAAATTCCGGCGGTTTTCCTAAAACCCTGCTAATTCTGACGGTTTTTCTAAAACCCCCGCTATTTCCGGCGGTTTTCCAAAACCTCCGCTATTTCCGGCGGTTTTCCAAAACCCCCGCTATTTCCGGCGGTTTTCACAAAACCCCCGGTAATTACTTAGCGACGCAGCTTTTCCCAACGGTTTTTTTAACCGCGGGTAACGTATTTTTCGGGGGTTAAAACCGCCGGAAATGAAAAAAATAACCCCGGTAAAAATCTAAATTTTTTTAGTGAAACCATTTTAGTTTATGTATAAAAATATATTTATAATTAAAAAATTAGGAGGAGTGCTTATCAAGTTTTGTCATAATATATATTGGAGGTTGTTATATTTTTATTAGAGCTGTCAAAACGGGTCATGTATAAAATTATATTTATAATTAAAAAATTAGTAAGAGTGCTTTTGTCATAATATGTATTGGAGGTTGTTATATTTTTATTAGAGTTGTCAAAACGGGCCACCCAGTCCGACCCGACCCAGCCCACCACGGGTTGGTCACTTAGTGAGTCAACCCAACCCGACTCATTTATTAGCGAGTTAAAAAAATTCGAACCTGGCTCGACCCACCACGGGTTGGTGGATAAACGGGTTGGCTCACTGGCTTACTTAATTACAATTTTTTTAAAATAAAAAGAAATTACAAAATTTTCTATAATACAAATCTAAACAAATTTCACTCCCAAATTTGACTCTCAACATGGGTGTTTAATTAATTTTGAAAATAAAGAACTTAAATAATTTTTTCAAGCAAAAACAAAATAATAAATATCTTTTTATAAAATTAAAATTAAAATTTAATAAAATAAAATTAAGTAAGTGGGTTGGTGGGCCAACCCGACCCACCACGGGTTCAACCCGCATGAGCCGGGTTTAAACGAGCCGGGTTGAAATCTGACCCGGATAAAAAAAATACAATTTTTTATAACCCAACCCGGCTCAAACCCGTGGTGGGCCGGGTTGGCTCGCGTACTGTGACCATTTTGACAGCTCTAATTTTTATCATATATATTATTACGGAGAATAAGTTCATTTTTTATTTTCGGAAACAGTTATGGTTTTGAAAAACATAAAAATGGTAATAAATTAAAAAATTAATTGATTTGTTGAACTAGGAAACGATCATTATAGTAGTATATTGATTTAAAATAATATGAATAGAATATTTTTTGTTTAAAAAATAGTAAGAGTACATTCATTATTAATTTATTTTAATTCATTTGTAAACAATCGCCAAATGTAAAATGTAAAATTTATTTTTAGAAAATTTACTTAGAGTTGTTAAAATGAATTGAAACTTGTAAATTAACTGGCCTACTACGAATTTAAGTCAGATTGAATTAAAAAAAATTATAAATTTTAATAAAAACTAAAAATAGATCTGAACCATTACGAATCTGATTTGTTTGAGCTGAATTCGTGGTAGGTCGAAATATATATATATATATATATATATATATATATATATATATATATATATATCTATACATATACATACGTATACATACGTATACATACGTATACATACGTATACATACGTATACATACGTATACATAGCTATACATACGTATACATAGCTATACATACATATACATACGTATACATACATATACATAGCTATACATACATATACATAGCTATACATACATATACATACGTATACATACATATACATACGTATACATACATATACATAGCTATACATACATATACATACGTATACATACATATACATACGTATACATACATATACATACGTATACATACATATACATACGTATACATACATATACATACGTATACATACATATACATACGTATAATATATATATATATATATATACATATATATATATATATATATATATATATATATAGATTGCTTTTAGAGAATGTTAATATTAATAAAAAGAGATATACTCTCACAAATATTAAGTGATTTAATTGGTAAGAGTTTATTGTTGTGGATTAAAGGTAACATGCTCTAATCTTAAGTGGTATGAGTAATATTTGGTTTGTTTTATGAATGTTTTATACTCGGCTTGTGAATTAACTTCGTGGTAATGGGTTGTGTGTATGTTGTGTGCGGTAGGTTTTGAATTCGAACCTCGCTAAACCAAAAAGTGGTGTTTTTTCTTATTTGCATGCTTTTTTTTATTAAGTAAAACATGAAAAAAGGAAAAACAGTGAAAGAGTCACGAGGTTCCTTTCTTCTCTTCTCCTTACTTCTCTTTATTTTTATTTCTTCTTCTTCCAAAACACAAATCCGAGGAAAAAAGGGAGTTTGGTGTGGTGAGGGAGAGTGAAAACAATTAATGTGAGAGAAACAAAAATGTGAATGAAAGAAAGTTATAGGTAGGGTTGATCGAGTCTTCTAAGAGTTTGGAAAAAAGAAAGTCTAATTAGTGACGAAGGGAGGAAGACATAAGAGAAAGAGAGGACACATAGGTGAAGCATTATCAAGAGAATAAAGGAGCACGTTGATGAGGATTTCAATCGCAGGAAGGTTTCGAACTAGGTAGGGGGAGTCAACCCGTCTATCATACATGTACTTGTTATGTTTGTGATTTTTGCATTTGGGGTGATGTGAAGTTATATTCATGTCATGTTAATGGAATGTGTGTGTTATCTCGCTACTTTCTGTCCATATATTTTTGATATTGGTTGTTCGGGGTTATGTTGCTGATGTTTTATGCATTATATGTATCATGTTCCTATTGGTGGTGCTGTAAACCTTGTTGTGAAGTGTTGATGACATTTTCTGTCAACCCTTTTGGTTTTGGGTTGTCATTATAGGTGCAACCAATAGTAGCCATTGACGCTAAATTCGTAGACCATATGCTATTAATATGTATTTGCGTTGTACACTTTCATTTTGTTTAGAATGAAAGATGGCTCGTAAGTGACTGCTACTCTAAGGGGTCGCATTAGGGTTTTAATTGTCAAAGTACAATATTGTTTTGATGGAGATTGCTTTGAGGATGCTCCATCAACATAAGATTATCTCTATAATGAGTTGATGAAGGTTCTTCAAAGGGATGGACTCCATGTGATCAATAAGAGTAGCGGAAGCAAATATAGATGAAGAGATGAAGATGTTGGTGTTGAGTGGTCTTGGTAGATATCCTTATAGGAGGTGTGGCCAACCATGAAGGAAAAGGTATGAAGAAGTCTGGGGGAAGACATTTCATAAGGTGAGACTTAAGGAATATAAGTCTTGCAATTTTAACAAATTAACTTCACATTCAACTAAAGTACAAAAGAGAAGCTTGTGACATTTAATGGAGGAGCCCAAACATTAATGAGGGGAGCCTTTAACTAACTAGTCTAGCATTTAATGTAAAAGGCTCTTGTGACTAAGTCCTTCAAAAACCCATTTATAACCCATTTAGGCACCATCTCTCTTCTAAGGTGCTATTGGTGCATTCCCCTCTACTTTAAGGGCATTAATCTCTCTAAACAACACTAAACAAAGTTTCTTGGTCAAATACAAGGCCTTATGAAGCTATATCACATATTTACAAAAGTGTTCAGGATAAAAGAAGAAGACTAAAAATGTGATCCTCCACAGGAGTAAAAACCTTGAAGTTTCATCTTCTTCTTCCATCTTCTTGACCATAGCTCTTTGTGAGTGATCTAAAGTCCTCTAAGGCTTAAGAGAAAGTAAGAACAAGCTTGAAAGTCCTTCTTCTTCTTCCAATCTCCTATCCTTAGCATAAGTTGATGCTCTCTCCATGGATCTCCATTTAGTTCTCAAAATGGATTCCATCATACCCTCTCTTGAAAATGATTTGTCCTTAGATTCGAAAGATATTTGAAGAAGCATAACTTTTGTTTAATGATCTTCTCCTGGATAAAAAATATACCTACAACAAATAGCAAATAGTAGTAATGTTAAAAGAATACATGTAAACAAAAGAACAAAGAAAGAAGGCCTTTTGTTTTTGGAAAAGGTTTTATGAAAAAGACTGTTGGCCTTTATTTAAAAACATATACAAAAGAAGAAAGAAATAAGACCTTTTATTTTTGGAAAGATTTTCTTGAGGAATTTTTTTTCTACAAAATCTAAAACTTTTTCTTGAGAAGGTGAATAGAGTTTTCAAAGCTTCTAATGTGTTGATCTTTTAAAACAATGTTCCTTTCTGAAGATATTCAAAAGAAATGTTCCATCTCTCAAAACACTAAAAGCATTGAACATCTCTTGTTCTAGTTTCTTTAGTTTTTCTTCAAAAGTAATAAGACCTAATTTACAAAAATCTTTTTGTTCACCTTGAGTTATTTGTAACTTGTTAGGCAACAAAAACTCAAAGGATGATTTTTCAAAGGTTGTGGAGGAGTTAAAAATAATGCGGAGCGAAAGTGAAGGTAAACACCTTTCGAAAGTAAAGGTTGGAATAAAAAAAACATTAATAAAATGATAAGAGTTCAAAGATTGGAAAACTCCATTTAAAACTCTTGATTCAATTATGATTTAAAGAGTATGAGGTGTCTTGAGTAAACCTTCTTCTTTGAGTAAGATTTCTTCCTTCTCATTTTCTCTTCTTTTATTATTTTCTCTTTCTTTCTCCTCCCTTTCTCTTCTTTGATTTTGTTCTTTCTCTTTCCTTTCTCTCTCCTCTTTTTCTTTTCTAGTTTCCTCCTCCCTTACTCTTAGGAGTTCCTATTCTCTATATTTAGAGCTTCTTTCTCTTTTTCCTTCCTAGCTAGTTGTCTTTGCTCATCTTTCTTTCTTTTAATATTTATTCTCTCATTATCCCTCAAGAGCTTCTCAAATTTCTCCTTATGAAATAACTCATTTTCACTTTTACTATTTTCTCTATTTCTCACCATGAGTTCTTTCTTTTCTTGTTTGAGCTCTTGATTTTTCTTGAAAGAAGGTGGAACAAATTTTCTTCTCATGCAGGCTCTTAGATCATTCCAATCTCTCATTGGTGATTTGATACCACTTTTAATACCATTTTTCCTTTGATACCACCAATCATATACATGTCTCATAAATCTAGAAGAACACAACACTTAACAATGAATTGATGAAGTTTTTCAACTTTGTCTTCCCAAGCTAAGTATGACATTGGATCAATTTCTATACCAAAATGTGGAATGTCATTCTTAGCTCTTAACCGCAACTCATAGTCACTATACCTATAATACAAATGATCATGATCCAAAAAATAATCATGCAAACTAGAATGGTAGAAGTTTTCATTGTGGTGAAAACTTCTAACGTCTACACAAAGTAGAGTATAAATGTATGCTTGCATGTATGTCTTTTTTCTTATTATTTTTGTCAAGCGTTGTGCATTTAATGTTTTGAATTACGTGTTTAAAACAATTTTGTCAATTTTTCTATACATGTAAATCCTTTAAGCACTTTTCAAAAGATAAGTATTGATTCATAAAGGTTTCATCGTTTAGTATAAGGCTATTGTTTAGCCTTTGAAAGGTGTTTACTAACAAATTATCGTTTAGTATAAGAGCGCGTTTAGAAAATTATTATTCAACATATTATTTTTGAAGCGCTGTTAATAACTTTAGCGCGTTTACCGAAATCATCATGTAGTACATTATTGTATTCTTTAGTAAAATACATTAAGAGCACGTTTAGCAAAAATGCCATGTGTCACATTGATGCATTTACTAAGATATGGTTTAGTCTAGTGGTCCTTTCATAAAGCATCATTTAGTAATAGCATGTCTACAACAGGATTGTTTGGTCCCAAGGCGTTTACCGAAAATAATCTTAAAATTTGATTACTTAATTTTTCTATAAATTAATCAATTTTTTACTATAATGGTATTTGTATCTTCTATTTTCATTATTTCTTATAATCCTACATTAATATTTCTCTTTTTCTCCCATTAACTCCTACTTTTTGTAGAGTATTTGGAAAAAGGAAATTAGTTTTGGAAGTTTAGATTAAGAAAGAGAAGAAGAAGAAATTATTAATTAGCATCTCCTCCATTATTTCGTACTTAGTTTTATTTATCATTTTATTTCTTTCTGTCAAAATTTATAATTTTCAAAACATTTTTTCTTAATGTCTACACACTACCAAATATTTATACACTTATTTATTTTTAAGTGATCTTTCTTTTCTTTTTCTTTTTTTTCTGTATTTTCGTCTTTCTACGTAATAAATATTAATAAACGAGAGGAGAAACTTGTGAGCAGCCTTTAGTTCTAAAAACTAATTGAGTTGAAAAATTGTTTATTGAAAGATTGATATTAGTTTGAAAGTGTCCATTAACTTTCCTAGAAATAAGCTAGAAATTGCATTTGCTTTGTGATTGTTAAAATTTGAAATTGAGGTATATCCTACAGATTGGGCCAATTTAGATTTAATCTAGTTTTTTAAACGTGGGTTAAGTTAAACTGTTTCACCTAATTAACAGTTAGACGAGTTCAAATTGAACTGAAGGTGAACACCAATCTTTTCTTATATTTTCACTATTTTATATAATTTTTTTATTATAATTATTTATTGTTTATAAATTAACATTTTAATTTTTAACTATTGTATTAAAATTAATATTTAGTGAAACACATCAACATTATTTTATTATATATACTATAAAATAAATAGTCGTGTGCAATATTTTTTTATTATACTATAATATTATATAATATAGATTGAGAAAACAAAACCTTTTTTGATGATAAACACATTTATCTAAAGTCAGTTACAAAAATTTTACCTTGAACTAAATTGCTTTTAAGTCAACCAATAAATCACTTTGGCCCACCTTGACATGTCCGAAGGTGGAGACAGTTCAGTTGAAGATGGAAGACTCAAAAAAGGAGGAGTGGCCATTGACGTCATATTAGGAATAGATCTTATTCTATGATCGGAATAATGGGTATCGGCAGCCATGGAAAACTGTCCTTTGTTTTGTTCATGTGTTTTTATGTGTTGGACGTTGGTATTGCCACAGAAAGCATCACTTCATCACAAACCATCAAGGACTTAGAAACTCTAAGCTCCAAAGATGGTAACTTCACGTTCGGGTTCTTCACCCCTCCAAACTCCTCAGACCGATACGTTGGAATTTGGTGGAAGTTTCAATCCAAGTCGTATGGGTTGCTAACAGAAATCGATCACTGAATGATTCTTCAGGAGTTGTTACCTTTTTCTGAAGATGGCAATCTTGTGGTGCTGAATGGACAGAATCAAGTTATTTGGTCAACATCTGTGTCAAACACATCTACCAATACGACTGCCCAGCTTTCAGACGATGGGAAGCTAGAACTCACAGAAACCACAACGGGGAACAGCTTATGGGATAGTTTTCAGCATCCTTCAAATACATTACTGCCCCAAATGAAAGTTTCAAGCAATAGAACAGGTAGGGGAGTAGGACTTACATCATGGAAGAACCCTTCTGATCCCTCTGTTGGGAGCTTCTCTTTGGGTGCTGTTGAACGCGGAAAAATCGTTGAAGTGTTTATCTGGAATGAAACTCGACCATACTGGCGCAGTGGTCCCTGGAGTGGTGGGGTCTTTACGGGGGTAGACCACATGGCCAGTGCATATCTAAACAGTTTTACGGTTGTAGATGGTGAAGGCTATTATAAAGCTAACCAAGAAAATATATCTGAATTCGGAATCTACGTTCTGAATTCTCAAGGCCAAGTTGAAGAAAAATATTGGGATGATGAGAAGAAAGAACTAGAAGTTTCGTGGACGAGTAAAGAATCGGATTGTGATGTTTATGGTGTATGCGGGTCGTTCGCAATCTGTGATGCACAGAGCCAAGGAACAAATGGCTCACCAATATGCAGCTGTTTGAAAGGGTTTGAGCCAAACAACAAAGAGGAATGGGATGCACAAAACTGGACTAGTGGATGTTTTAGGAACACACCTTTGCAGTGTGAAAGAGCCAAAGATCAAAACACAACTATGGATACAAATGAAGATCAATTTTTTGAACTGCAAAAGGTGAAAGTTCCAGATTTTTCTGAATGGTCTAGTGCTGAGCCAGAGACATGCAGAAGCCAATGCTTGAAGAATTGCTCTTGTGTTGCGTATTCTCACGATGATGGGATTGGTTGTATGTCTTGGAATGACAATCTACTAGACATCCAACAACTCTCAAATCGAGGACTTCATCTCTATGTTCGTGTAGACCCTTCTGAACTTGAACACGGTATGCTACGTCTGCTCAAGCATTTTAAACATATTTTTTACGGAATTCCCTGTATTTTTTATTTAATATTTTTCCTTGACATATGAAGGGAAGAAAACAATAATTATCATTATAGTAACAGTGATAATAGGAATTCTGATCATTGTCACTTGTGCATGTATAATATGGAGAAGGACTTCCTGTCGCCCCGGTAAGACATCATCTTCAGAATTTGGCCTATAATTTAGTTTTGTTTCTACTGGTAAAGGAGCTAAGCTTACATTTTCTTTATCACTCTGGCTAAAATATGTTACTAAATCAAATCAGCAATGAAAACGGGCAAGAAAGGTTTCATATGTTTCAAGAATGATGAACCATTAGAACACACAGGCAACAAAGAATTTGAAGAACTATCACGAGTTAAACTACAGGAGCTGCTCCTGTTTGATTTCGAAAAGCTTGCAACAGCCACAAACAACTTCCACCAGTCCAACAAACTTGGGCAGGGTGGTTTTGGTCCTGTCTACATGGTACCTTGAAACACAGTTATCATATTTGAATCAATTAATTGTTTATAGTTGTCCTCAGAATTATTTTTTTTTTTTTTTTCAGGGGAAACTGCAAGATGGACAAGAAATAGCAGTTAAAAGACTTTCTAGAGCCTCTGGACAAGGTCTAGAAGAATTCATGAACGAAGTTATCGTAATTTCCAAGCTTCAGCACCGTAATCTTGTAAGACTTCTTGGCTGCTGTATTGAAGGTGACGAAAAGATGCTACTATATGAATATATGCCAAACAAAAGTCTAGATGTGCTTATTTTTGGTTAGTTCTATGATTCCTTCTCTAGTATTTGTCTCATATATCCAATATCTAATTCTGTACTTCTTTGATTATCTTTATTTAGCACACAAATATCAAGATGTAAACAATCATTTCATAACCAGTTAGTTTTCTCGAAAGCATCCAAATCAGTGGTTTAGATGACCGTGCTTCGTTGTTTCATCTTTTAATGTTATGTTCACAAGAGTATAATGCTGCCATTACTTTTTAGATCCAACAAAACATAAACTCCTAGATTGGAGGAAGCGCTGCTCTATAATAGAAGGAATAGCTCGAGGGTTGCTTTATCTTCATAGAGACTCTAGACTAAAAATTATACACAGAGATTTGAAGACAAGTAATATCTTGTTAGATGATGAACTGAATCCAAAAATATCAGACTTTGGTATGGCTAGAATCTTTGGAAGAACTGAAGATCATGCTAATACTAATAGGATTGTTGGAACATAGTAAGTATAATTTTTTTATCCATTATCTTAAGAAAATTATTGGAGAATCACGGTTGACATTTGAATGCAGCAGTTACATGTCTCCTGAATATGCAATGCAAGGACTGTTTTCAGAGAAATCGGATGTCTTTAGCTTTGGTGTTTTGCTGCTAGAGATTGTTAGTGGAAGAAGAAACACAAGCTTTTATGATGATGAGCATTCTCTTACCCTTATAGGATTTGTAAGTCACAACAATTTCTAACTCAATAATAGGAATCTTTGCTGAAAGCTAATTGTTTTTGTTTTCATTTCAGACCTGGGCACAGTGGAAAGAAGGCAATATATTATCTTTAGTTGATTCAGAAATATATGATCCTAATGATCATGAAGATATGTTAAGGCTCATTCACATAGGACTTTTATGTGTACAAGAACTTGCTTCGGACAGACCCACAATGGCTACAGTAGTTTCTATGCTTAATAGTGATGTTGTCTTTCTTCCTCCTCCAAGTCAACCTGCATTCATCCGGGTGCAAAACGTGGTTAATTCAGAGCCGTCTGAAGAAAGTCAAAGAGTTTGTTCCGTGAATACAATTAGTAGTATTACAGAAGTCTATGGTAGGTAGCAAAAGAAGACTATGAAAGATGAGTGTAATGAAATTGATTAGGTGGCAGAGAAGACCGTGGCTACATTATATGTACAGACAGACAATACGTATGTTATGCAGAGATTAACAAGGATTGTATGATGTTGGGTTACATTATAATTTTTCTTTAGATAAATTTGTAATAAATGGTTTAATGGTTGGAAAGGGAACTTTTGCGTTAAAACGTACTGTTAGTTAAGCAGTTATAACCAATAGCAGTTCCTATTAGTTAAGTTACTCTATAAATAGTTAAATTAAGAAAGTATTGAGATTTCTTCCATTATTGAACTTGCAATTGTAGATATTTTTAGGTCTTTAATTCATAGAATTTTGTGTTCTAATATTATCATATCAATTAGTATTTGCAATCTCGTTCCAATGGAACACTTATTTCAGTCATAGGAGAATTTATGTGATGTCAAGTCTCTTTATGTGAGGTGGAAGAAACATTAGAAACTCAAATTATATATTGAGAAATCAAAATAAAGATGGTGGAACTTCCTTGTGTAGTAATGCTGAAAACTGCAAGATTATCTAAAAGAAACATTAGATACGTTGCAAGATTATCTAAAAGAAACATTAAACACGTTTCAAGATTATTTAAAAGAAACGTTAGTTTAACTAACTGAAAAAATTATAAAATTATAAAATAATAGAAGAGTATAAAAATCTTAAAGTGATTGGTGAAAAGTTTCACCCAACCTCACAGTGAGTGTATTTGAATCTGAAATATAGATCTTTAAACAGGTGACAAAAAAAGGATTTGAAACATAAAACATAGATCTTTAGAAGATGACAAAATTTTAGTGATGACTTGAATACTCTTAAAATCAAATTATTGGTTGTTAAGAAGGAGAATCTCTCCAACACTAAGTCAACAAAAGAATTTAGGATGTATAACAATAAATAATAAGTATGAAAGAGTGTATCATTCTCTAGTCCTTTGTTCACTTGAATGGACTTTGGAGAGACTCATTGAAGGGATTTGAAGGTAAATATTTTTTATTGTTTATTTGAGTGGATTTAGAGGTAAGTGAGAGTGGATATGAAATCAAAGTTTGTGAGAATTAGTGTAGGATTTGATTGATGTGACAGATTAAAAAAATTTACTTCCAAATTCATTCTCACTTACTTTTAAATCCACTCAAATACATTCCCGTCAATCACTATCTTCCAAATCCATTCAAGTCAACAAACGTAGATAAATAACATGTATTCATATGGTGTCTGAATTCTCACCAAATCAATTATAAAATCTTGAATATCAATAATAATAAAAATGTATGTAACATTTAATATAATATAAATCAATGAAATATATCATATATTTTATTAATATATGATATATGATATATGATATTAACGGATATGTGAAATATAATTAAACTACCAACTGATGATATATTTTGCTAATACAAAATAATTACTCTAACAAATATTTGTGTGAATATTATTAAATCACTTTATACTAATAACAACTTCTTGCAACAAACTTCACTATATATTTATATACATAAAATTATACTAATCATATGAAAAACTTAAAGATCAATTTTTTATTAAATACAAATAAATATAAAAAGTTGATTATGAAAAAAAAATAACACAAAAAGCTAAATTTAAACTTGTATTTCTAGGAAAAAAATATATAAACAAATATAAATAATTTATAAGTTATGAAATTAACTTTGTTAATTTAATCTATTAATAGATTGACCAATATTTTTACTGTAATTAATCGTTTTGAACCCCTCAATAAAAAAATATAACGATATAATATTGATATAATAAGGAATACTTATTATATAAATAATTACAAATAATAATAATAATAATAATAATATTATTAAAAAAAAAACTTTTTTTATTGGAGGTTATTGATAAGACACTACTATGTGCATTATAGAATGAAAAGTAAAGGACAACCCCATTGTTAGGCTTAAAAAGCCAAAGTCAGTGTCTTACCTACAAAATTATATAAGTCACAATTAAAACTCATGTTCCATGTTCCACAAGCAAGTGATAGATAAATAACTTTCTTATGGATCGTATCTTTGACTTAATTATATAATATAGTAAGGCACAACAAAGTTTCTTTTAAGTATTAGACTTAAGTATTTATTGTAAATAATTTAATAATTTGAAATAACTTGTCAAACTAATAAAATATCCTTTTTCTCTTCATAGATATAAACATCTATTTATTAAAATTTTACATTAATAAGTGAAAATTAAACTTCAAATTTAGAGGAAAGTTCTCATTTTATATTAATTATTTTTGAAAACATGATGTTACGTATATTTATATAAATGACGCAGATATAATATATATATATATATATATATATATATATATATATATATATATATATATATATATATATATATATATATATATATTTTGTTATGTAGGTGAAAGTGTAATCATATTGAATGAAATCAATTATCAATGAATTATATGATAAATGTTATTTAAAATTTAAAATTTTAAAACACAGACCTTTTAATTTTAAAAGTATATAACTAAAATTAATATAATTAATGTGTATGTTTCGCTAATATATAAACAGGTAACCAGTACTGTGATAAAAAAAAACTTAAAAAACATGTTTGAAATATTAAAATATTATTTTTAGGAGTAACTTAAAATAGTTATTTAAAATACTATTTGTTAAATTGAATTTTATTCACACAAAATTAGAATAAACTAAGTTTTCCTATTAATAAAGTAGAGGAACAATTTAGATATCAATTCTTGAACTCGGTACAATTAAGTTTTAGAAATGTTTGATTAATTTTTATATTTATTTACTAACTATTAATTAATGAGAAAGAAATTAAAAAAAAAAGAAAAAGCTAAACTAAAATAGGTTTAAAAAGAAAAGAAAAAAATAAAATATAATTTGAAATAAAAGATAAGAATTGAGAATAGAAATCTAAACTACCTAAGATAGAAACACCATCATGACCTAAGCTAATATGAAAAATAAGTGCAACTAAAATGATCTTAAACTAATGAATCTGAATGAATAAGAAACTAAAATGAACCTGGATACCAACCTACGAAACCAATGAACAACTTAATTTCCTAATTAAATCCACATTCTAAAAATTGTAAATGTCAAAGAGTAAATCATCACACAGAACCAGTTCCAGTTGAATGAAATGTAAAATCACAATATGAACCTAAGATTATTCTAACGTCAATTTCACATAAATACTAAAAATAAAAAAACAAACTAAAAATATTAGGTATAAGCAAATATAAGTCTTTTTAGTTCATATTCCATAACTTAGAAATCACAATTCTTACTCAATTTTTCAACCAATGCACACTTACACAAGAATTGAAAATATAACACTGAAATTGAACTTAGTTTAGCAATTATGAAGTTTAACATCTCTCAAGAAGATCTCTTGAAAATTTAGGCCCATCTCGAGGTCCTATTACATCCAAAACATATGTAAAACTTTGGATGTTTTCCTTCAAAATTTTCAAACACACAATTTCACAAAACACATACTAGAAATACTAGAAAGAAGAGAATAAAACACGACTCTAAAGGAATCTTTATACATTAAACTCATCTCTTACTAGATAAGACATTTCGAAAATATATGCTCGCCGTGGAGTCATTTAATTCCAAAAAGAAATCACAGAATGCAGAGTTCTAGAGTCCAAGTCAATTTTCAAAAAAAAAACACTTACAAAAATCATGAACTGAATAAGAACAAAACAGCACGAAAGTAGAATTCGAAATGAGGAATCGAAAACAACTTCAACTATTTATTAGAATCAGAATCTACATTACAAGCATACCAAAAACCATAGAGGAAGCTCACTTCTGTCTCTCTCGGGAATTCCTCCGCAAAATCCAGTGACAAAATCTCTACTCTACCAAAGCGAATAAACCCTAAACTAAAGACTGTAAACTGTAGAGTGAAAAAGTGTGCGTGTGTGTTTGTACATTGCAGAAGAGAAATCCCTTTATATCGGGTCGAAGAAGGAAGAAGAAAATGAAAGAGAAAATGAAAGAGGGAAAAGGAAAAAGAAACTTGCTCGAGAAGCTTCGTGCTTTCTCCATCGCACGATCATCGTTCGTTGCTCGCGCTCCACTCGTCTCAGTTCTCCGATCACCCTCTTTATCTTTACTGGTAGGCTCCGATCAGGGTCCGGTCAATGACGCCAGCTTACTTCGCTCTCTTCGTCTCACTAACGAGACCTAGCACATGGGTTTCTTTCTAGTCGCTCTCCTCTTTCTCGAGAGAATGCTTCTGCCTCAAATGAATGTCCCGAGCTATGAACCCCAAAAGCTGCAGGTGCTCAAAACTGTTTCACTAAAGTTGAAGTCAACCCATGCAACCCAATTCATTTTCATCCTTTTCAGCCAGCAGCCAAATGTTTGCATCTCCATCAGACCAGTCCTTGCGCAAAACGGCCCAGCTATCCAATTAAGTGGTAATCAGCAGCCAATCCCAAGTTGCCCAAATTGTGTGCAGCAGCCCAATCATTATCAGCTAGATGCAGTGGCAACTTCTACTCTATTGCAGCGGCCTAGATGCGAAACCATTTGCCCAACATTAAGGCCCAATTTCAACTGTGGAAGTGCAACACCGCAACCCAGCAAAGGCCCACTAATCCAGCAACAGGTTCAAGCACATGGCAGCAGCAGTCCAAATCAGGGTGTTGCTCCCTCCACCACCCAAGTGCTTATGTACCTTTCACTATTTTATTTTATTCTAAAAATACTCTACACCTCCCCACTATTTTCTTTTATTTTAACTTGTGATATATTGCAAAATATAAAATTAAGAGGAAGTTTCAATATTAGTGCTTCTACCACTTCCATTTTATAAACTCAAAAGTTAGATGTAAATACAAAATAAAAAACATAATAATATTAATAGTAAATAATATATTATTATTATTATTATATACTGACTTTATAATGACGAAAGAACTAAATAAATTCCAAATCTTTAACAAATAACTTTTCTTTTATATTTGAAGTATTTAATAATATTTTTATATTATTAATCTAATAAATTAAATATTTTATTCAAGTTATTTTAGTCAAACATGTCGGTAAGTTAAAACATAATATAATGTTAAAAATTATAGATATTAAATGTAAAAAAAAAACACACACACATATATATATATATATAAACATTTTTCTAGAAATTTAGAACAAAATTTTACCATTTATTAAGTAATTTGAAGAAAAAAATATATATTGAGCAGTGAAAATAAGATTGAATCAAACTTATTTAAGGGAAAGTGTAAATAAAATTTTGCAATATATCACAAGTTTAAATCTGAGCCATGTGAATGCTCCATTAATGTGGAGAGAGAAAGAGAAAGATTGTTGAATATAATGGGGAGGTGTAGGGTATTTTTGGAATAAAAGAAAATAGTGGGGAGGTATAGAGTATTTTTGGAATAAAAGAAAATAGTGGGGAGGTGCAGGAGCACTTGGGGTGATGGAGGGAGCAACACGCTCTAAATCACTATAGCGTGGGAGCATCAGCCCAACTTATTCCAGTAACAGCGGCCCAATTTCCAATCTGCCAAAAGCTTCCAATTAGCCCAAAGTTGCTTCTGTTGACCAAGAATATTAGCTCAATTGACCAAGGCCCAAGGCCCAATCTATAGAAAATCAATCAACAATTAAAGAAAAGAGCATTTCAGAAATTAAAGCCTATCTAAACAAAAATAAAGGAAATAATTCTAAAAAAAATAAAATACTAATTTCTTATTTATGACAAACACTAAAAAAATACCTCTAAAACCCTAATTTTAACTACAATTTTAAAATTCTAAAGATTTAAAAGAAAATCCTAAAACCAGCCTAATTGTAAATAATAGGAAACTAAAATGAACTAAGAAAGACTTCTAAAACTAGAAAAAACTGCAAAAATTGAAAGTTATCAGCCATCGCGCCCTTGCGCCCCCACCGCGTCTCTGACGCGCCTCCGTCGCGCCATTGATGATCCCTCTGCCACGCCTCCATCAGAACAGAGCAGAGGAAGGAAGCCTCCCTCTCGCCAACAAAAGAAAATGTGAGAAAAGAGAGGAGCAGCGTAACTTTTGTCTCTGTTCGCGAAATTTAAACCTAAACACATGTTATTACTTCAGTTATTTTTTTAACCGAGGCAATAAGAGTCTACGGCCTCGGTTCTTAAGAACCGATGCCTAAACTCTCTCAAAAAAATAAAAACTAAAAATTTTAGCTATTTTATGCCTCGGTTCTTTAAACAACCAAGGTAATATACATTTGCGATAATTACAAAAATATCACTGCGCCAGTTTTAGGCATCGGTTCTTTTTGAACCGAGGAATATACATTTGCGATAATTACAAAAATTTCACCACGCCATTTTTTACTTTGGTTACAACTAAACCGATGTCAAATGCGCGAGTTAAAATTGCTTTTTTTTTACTAGTGTAAGTGTAATCTCATAAGGTTCTTATAATTTGTGTATGATTTGATACATGTGTTGGGTAGGCTAGATTAGTGATTGAGTGTATCATCTCTTGTGTTGATTGAGAGTGAGCGTATCCTCTCTTGTATTGATTGTGTTAAGATTTGAGTATGGTGAGGATAGCAATTGAGTGTATCAATATATTCTTGGACTCAACTCTTGAATAGTGGACCTCCCCCTAAAGAGGAGTTCCCCGTAAAACCCTGACAACACCTAAAAATTAGTACTAAGGGAATCATCATAATTAAGGTTATAGTGACTCTCAAGATTATTAAGTCTAATGTCTAGATTAGATAAGAGACCACACAAATGATCATGTTGAGTTGTTCGAAGGTCAACTAGCTCTTGATGTCGAGTCTGTGGAAGAGTACTCATTTGCTTCATTTGGTGAGTTAAGTTGATAAGGTGTTCTTCAATGGAGAAGAAAGACGATGAAGGAACATTAGAAGGGATAACATTAGATGGCCCAACTACATTTACCGACTTCGCCATTTACACATCTTCATCATCATCATCATCATTTTGGGCATCTTCTTTATGGAAAAAAAATGTTTCAACGGGAAACAAAACCTATTTGTCTTAAGGTGATCCCTCCATTCTCATGTGTGGGCAACACATGAGTTATCTTTGCACCAATAACATTTACCCCTTTATATTCACAAATCCTAGAGACAAAAATAGCATAGGGCCAATTGTAAACAAGATACATTTGGGCTTTCATCATAGTATCAATGATTTGTGAAAGCCAATCAATATGAATGTTGTTTAGAAGCCCATAAATGATAAGAATATCTTTCTCAGAGCATTGGGCGTGATTTGTGGCACGCTAACATAAGACCCAAACTACCAAATAGTGAATCATGGGCTCATCTACTTTGAATCCTCCTACAAGAAGTTTCTTGCAACCGGTTTGATGTTGTGGATTGCGTAGAAATGATTGAAAGGTGAGTAGTCGGTTGAATCCTTCAACATCGAGATGTACTTTGACGGCATCCTCCCGAAGAGGGAACCTTCCTACACTGGCCCATATATCATCATCAAGAATAATGTTGATGCCTTTTACTTTAGTCCTTGCAGTGTCATCACAAATTCTGTAATTTAAGAAGAAAACTCGTACCAAATTCGGGTAGAAGACACCCTTGAGTTCCACAAGATGTTTCAACCCTTGATTCTCAAACAATGTGGGAAACTGAAAGCCACTGTTGGCAAACTAGTTTAAAGTTACATACTTAGGAGCAACAACCTTTCTTTCTTTCCAAAAAGTGATAAATCTCACTTATATAAGAAATTATGCATTTTCTCTATTTTAATCGGTTATTCAACCTGTGTAATCGATTACCACAAAGCAATTTTCCCCTGTTAAGTTTTCTAAGTGATCTAGTTAAATCTAACATATTATATACCTTGTTTAATTGATTATTTCAACTAGAAATGAGATTATCAATTTATTTTAAGTATGATTCATTCATCAATATTGGATTCACATATCAAGCATAAACATGATCAATGTAAAGCTTGTTATGTCATTTATTGTGCAAGAAACCATTAAACCATTATATTGTTTATCATAAAAAAACAAAGATATAAGGAGGTTAAAGCTCCCCTTATCAACAATACAGAATAAAATATTTGGTTTTAGACTTGTATCCAAGAAAAAAGCATTTGTTACTTCTAGAATCAAGCTTTGTACAACCTGCAATGGCAGAACTAGAGTATGATAAACTTCCAAAGACTTTCAGGTTTGAAAATTTTGGTTTGTTGGAATAGACCATTTCATCAGAAGATTTATTTTAAAGAAAAGGTGTTGGCAATATATTGATAATATGAATGGAAAGCTTTATGGCATAAGACAAAAAAATACTTGAAAGTTTGGATTGAAAGAGGAGAGATCGACAAACGTTAAGTATGTGTTGATGCTTCCTTTCAGAAATGCCATTTTTTTGGGGAGTAGCAACACAAGTAGTTTCATGAAAAATGCCTCTAGTACTAGTGTAAAATTCATGAAGAAGAAATTATTTTCCATTGTTAGATCTATTATTCTAAGTTTACAAGAAAACTGGTTTTAAGTTAAAAGGATGAAGTTTTGAAGGAAAGGTTTAACATCATATTTGTGTTTCAAAAGAAGAATCCATGTAAAACGACTATAGTAATAAAAAATGGTCAAAAAATATTTATATCCATCAATGGAAGTAGTAGAAATGAGGCCTCAAATATCAACATGAATGAGATGAAAGAAACATGATGATTTAGTTTTGCAAGCAGAAAATTGAAGACGTTTTTGTTTAGCAAAAGCACAAGCATCACAAGCATCAATAGATTGAAAAGAGATATCAGAATATTGACATGCTAATGTCTAACAAATTTTATTTGAGGGATGGCCAAGTTTCATGTGCCACAAATTATAAAAATTAGTAGTTATTGAAAACAGAATGAAAGGAATTTAATTCTAAAGTATTGATGGTATTATTACTAAATAGATAAAAGAGCCCTTGGTATTTTTTAGCTACTCAAATCATCTAGTAAGTATCCATCTACACAATGTGACAATTATTTTGATGAAAAATGATAAAACAATTATTAGAATACAATAGTTTAAATATAAAATTAGGTGAACAGAAAAATTAGGAACAAAAAGAGTATCGTGCAAAACCAAATTTCCTAAAGTGACAGTCCCTAAGAATCTAACAGTAACAAAACATTGATTTGGTAAACGTATATGTCAAAGCAATGTAGCAAACTGGTTAACGCGCTCAACAAACCAAGAAGGGGGTAAATTGGTTTCTTATTGCCAATCGTTCTTTTAATAGTTTTCACGTAAATATAAATTCCGTAAAACAATTTAAACAAATTAAAAGAGTTAGGAAGAGAGAAAATTGCACATGTAATTTTTATCCTGGTTCGAATCATAGAGATCCTACATCCAGTTGTTAATCTCAACCAAGAATTAATGTTTTACTAGTACAAACCAACAAACTGTTACAGTCACAAAGAAAATAAACAAGTTGAAGGTTAGAACATCTCTCTTAATACCCCAAGAGATGAAACTCATTTCAACTCAGCAACAATAACAACACTCAATCACACTATTAGTGACAGTTCTCCCTATGCCAACACGCCAAGTTCTCAAAGCCACGACACAAGGGTTAGACAAACCCTAGAACACTTACCACCGCACATTACAGATAAGAATTTCCGAAATACACTTATTTTGTTTGTTGTATTTCGTATTTGAAAGTGAGAGTCCCAATCAAATTTATAGAGATCTCACTCAAGATACCTTCAAAAATTCGTTGTCAAATAATTAACTTGTGATAATCAATTATCCACTTATGGTAATTGATCATGCATTTAATGAATGCACAACAGTAAAAAACTTGCTTAAAAATTCTCATAATTTCTCGTGATAATCAACTATGGCAAATCATTATTGATTATTAATAATCGATTATTATAAGTTGATAATCGATTATCTTGAGTATAAAATGAGTTTTTCGTATTCAAAACAAATTTAACGCAACCTAAGACAAACAATACATAGAATCAAAGATAAACCACATCCTATACTTAAATCTATAAATTATAAAAGCTTTAACAGAAGACAAGTTTTCATGAAGATCTTCTTGCAACAAGAGCACTTGAGACTTGACTTTGAGACATCATCAAAACTTCTTCTCTTCAGCTTTATGCTACCAATCTCTAACTTTTTGTTGATGATCAAAAACTCCTTTGGTTAAAGTATTTTTTAACATGTACTAATTTGTAGTTCATACATAACTTAAAGAAAAGGAATTAATAGACAAGAGATAAGTAAAATTAAGTCTTTAAACATATTTCTCCCTTTTTTCTATCATTATTAAAAAGAGTGATTTATGATTAAAAAATTTTCTCCCCCTTAATATAAAACTCCCTCTTAATATAAGCCAAAAAAAAGGCAAAACAAATAAGTAATATCATAATATTAATTAAAGGGAAACACGAGGCATAATTCAAAACATAGTAAATACAATAAATTTAGAAATCATAACAAATAAATAAAAGGAGTGTAAAGAAATAAGTCTCCTTGTTGAGTAACTTAAACAAAATTAAAATACCCCTGAATTTGAAACCTTAAGGAAGAAAGAGAAATAGTTATCAAATTTTTCTTTTCATTTTGATAACTCCCCTTTAATTTGACAAATCATACATTACTAAGTTTTGCCACACCCAAAAATTTCTTGCTTAATTTTGAAATAACTTGCAAAATAGAAAAATAATATTTTGGTATCCAAAAATACTTAATTGGGTCCTTTAAATTTACAGACATGTTATTTTATAATAGGAATCCATGCATATAGTCTATTTTGAACATCATAATGTTTTATTCTACATTTATTTGATGTATATAACCATTTTTCATGCAATAGAAACAAGTAATGGTTTTCTATAATTAGTTACTTACTCTACCCAAAATTTATCAGCTCTTTTATATTTATTTTTATTTTTAATTTTATAATTATAATCATAATAATAATTTTGATTATAATTAGGAATATATTTGATTTTATTTTTATAATTATAATCTTGATAATTATAATTATATTTAGGAAAATTTTTAATTTAATTACCATAATTATAATCATAATAATTATAATTATTTTTCGGAACATGTTTAACAACCTTTTTAATTTTTGAATTATTACTACTTTCAGCGTTGGTTGTTTCATCAAGACTCTTCTTTTTATTTAAAGATGAAATATATTCTTCATTTTTAGTATATTTACCTTTCTCATAATATAAAATTTTATTTTTTAAATCTTTATTTTCTTAAAGAATTTTTTCATGATTTGATTTTAATTCTTTTAATTATTTCTTCAATTTCTTATGAGCATTATCTAATTTCTCTGACTCAGATAATAATTCTTTATATGTGTCAAGTAATTCACTCTCACTATAATTTGAATCTTCATAATCGCTAAAGGAACTTACTTGATTTTCAAATATGTCATCAGCCATCAAACATATGTTGGCTTGCTCATCAGAGTCACTTGAAGAACTTCTTTTGGCCTCTTTCTTCACCCTTATTTGGATTTAGACAATCTACCTTCATGTGTCATTTTCCTCCGCATCCATAACAACGATAGTTTGATGATGATTCCATGTTTTCCTTCTTTCCATTTTTAAATCTTCTTTTGCCTTGGACTTCATGAACTTGTTAAATTTTGTAATGAAAAGACTCATATTTTCTTCATCTTCTTCATTAAGAATTTTGCTTTTATCAATCTCAGATTTGAACGCCATAGTCTTTTTCTTTCCTTTCTCTTCATCCTTGTTCAATCTCTCCAGATCCAGCATGTTCTCTCAACTTACCAAATAATGTAGCCATTGACATGATATTGAGATTTTGTGACTCACTGATGGCAGTCACCTTTGTATTTAACTTATCATTATCAAAGGACTTACCTAACCTAATGAGATGATTCACTATATGCATGAAGCACTTTTGAACATCTACTGTAGTTTCTCCCTGCTTCATGTGGAACATCTCATACTCTTGTATTAGAGTATTTCTTTTGGCTCTCCTAAAATCATCAGTTCCTTCATGGGTGACTCTCAACATCTCCCACATCTCTTAAGTAGTCTTACAGGTTGAGATCCTGTAAAATTCATCAATAGTTGAAGCAGATGATATTATGTTACGAGCCCTTACGTCCTGTTGGGATCTTCTTCTATCATCAGCATTCAATTGTTCTCGTGGTTTGGATTCTTGTAAATTGTTAATAAACACAATAAGAACTAAAGGACCATTTGTGACAGTTTCCCAAATCTCACTATCAATAGATTCCATGAAAATTTGCACTCTAACTTTCCAAAAAGCATAGTTTTCTCTAGTAAACAATGGAGATCTATTGATAGAGGCACCATCAACAAAGGTTTGATGTTGCCACGTCATTTTGAATTACTGTCAAAGCAAGCTCTAATACCAATTGTCAGAGTGATGCAGTAGAATGGTTAACACGTTCAACAAACCAAGAGGGGGGTGAATTGGTTGCTTATCGCAAATCGTTCTTTTAATAATTTTCTCACGAAAATATAAATTCCTTAAAACAATTTAAACAAATTAAAAGAGTAAGGAAGAGAGAAAATTGCACATGTAATTTTTATCCTGGTTCAAATCATAGAGATCCTACATTTAGTTGTTAATCTCAACCGAGAATTAACGCTTCACTAGCACAAACCAACAAATTGTTACAATCACAAAGAAAATAAATAAGTTGAAGGTTAGAACACCTCTTTTGATACCCCAAGAGATGAAACTCACTTCCTCTAGAACCCACAAGGGATGAACACCTCTTCTGAATGCTTCACGAAGGATTACCACCTCCTTTGAATCTTCACAAAGGATGAACACCTCCTTTGAATCTTCACATAGGATGACAGGCTTTCAACTCAGCAACACCAACAAGACTCAATCACACCATTAGTGAAAGTTCTCACTCTATGCCAATAGACCAAGTTCTCAAAGCCACAACACAAGGGTTACATGAACCCTAGAACATTTATCATCGCACACTGTAGATAAGAATTTCCGAAATACACTTATTTCGTTTGTTGTATTTTGTATTTCAGAATGAGAGTCTCAATCTAATTTATAGAGATCTCACTCAAGGATACCTTCAAAAATCTGTTGTCAACTAATTAACGTGTGATAATCACTTATTCACTTATGGAAATTGATTATGCATTTAATGAATGCACAACGGTAAAAAAAAAAACTTGCTTAAAAATTCTCATAATTGCTCATGATAATCAATTACGGCAAGTCATAATTGATTACTGATAATTGATTATTATAAGTTGATAATCAATTATCTTGAGTATAAAATGAGGTTTTCTTATTCAAAACAAATTTTAACGCAATCTAAGGCAAATAATACATAGAATCAAAGATAAACCACATCTTATACATAAATCTACTAAATTACAAAAGCTTTAACACAGGAAAAGTCTTCATGAAGATCTTCTTGCAACCAGAGCATTTGGACTAGACTTTGAGACATTATCAAAATTGCTTCTCTTCAGGTTTATGCTAAGAGTATAAAAATAGGAGTGATAGGTTGTAAAGAATTAAAAAGAAACCTTCAAGAACATATATGATCAGTAGCCCCACTATTTATAATCCAAGAAGAAAAATAGGATGTAGAAGAAAAACCTAATGATTGTGGAGTGCATTGATTAACACTAGCCATGATAGGAGTAGAAGGTTGAGATTGTTTCAACAAACCAAGAATAAGCGTTGTTCCTGAGAAAAACTACATTGAACTTGGGGTTTATCAGACTGTGCAGTAAAGGAGTCATTGGAGGTATGTAAAACAACATCAATCAGGTTGGCAAAAGGGTTGGGTGTAATATAGTTATGTTTGATGGTGGATTTATAATGTTGGGGAAGGTCATATTTGATCTAACAGTTGTTAGAGGAGTGATTCATTCTTTGACAGTGATCACAGTATTTGGCAAGACCGCCAAACTTATTTGTTCGTCCACGTCCACGAGCAGCAGATGACCCTCCACTAGAAGTATTAGAAATCTTGTTCTAAGGGTCATGAAAATTAAGATTGGCCCACGAAATCTTGTGGTGTTTGAGAAGAGGAATTATGAAATTCGTGCTCTAATTGAAGGACCAAAGGAAAGGTTTTAGGAAGAACAAGCATAGGTTTCATTAGCATAATCTAAGAATGGAATTGAGAGAATTCATCGTTTAATCCACGAAGAAACTTTATGACAGAATCATCATTTCGCTCTTGTTGAATCTTGGTCAGTAAGCTACAATTACAAGGAGAATTGCATGTACAAAGAAGAATGGTTCTATACAAAAAAGTTTTTTCCAAATGATTTGAAGACAGGTATAATATTGAGAGACAGTAGAATCACCTTGTTTACAAGATTGAATTTCTTCTTGGAGATCTACAATGCGAAACTTATCTCCATGAGAAAAATGCTACAGAAGATCGGTCTAAATCTCGTATGCAGAATCCATCCATATGACAGATTGTTTGATCGGAAGAGCCATAGAACGCGTCAGCCATGAAATCACCATCTTGTTACATCTCTTCCAGTCCATATGAAGAACGTCATTAGGGGAAGGGCAATAAATGGTACCGAAAACAAATTTGTCATTGTTCTTGGTTTCAAGAGCCACAAGCATACCATGCCTCTATTATTGAAAATTTGTGTTTGAGAGAGGAGGGTTAACAAGAATGAGGACAGGGTTTTCACAAGATGAAGAAACACAGGGTAGAAAGGGTTAGAAAGATGATCGGAGAAAGAAATCGAAGTGGCTATGAGAGAAAAATAAATCTTCAATATGATACCATGTATCTGTTTGATAAAAAAACTCAAGAAAAAATGTTTCCTTAAGAATGAAGCGAAGAGAATTGTATATTACAGGGAAGCAAAACAGAGATAGATATACAAGGTAGAGAAACATAAAACGGTTACGACAGAAGAATAGATCTATTAGATCTCTATCATCTTGTAACGTCAAATCTTAGAAATGTTAGGAATCCAAATGTGAGTTCAAGTCCCACATTGGATAGAAATGAGAAAGTAGAACAGTATATAAAGGTGAAAGACCCATTAACTCATTGCCTTAAGGTTTTGGATAAAGAGTGGTGTCGATCCCTTATATAGTTGACTCAGATATTATTGGTGTTTGTGTAACCCACATGCTCCTCGATAAACCCAACAAGAAAAGTTAGGAATTCGCACGTCCTTACAAAATAATAATACGTTTTCATTTGTATCTTGACCTACGAAATGTGTTCCAGATAAATGTAATTTTACAAAAAATAATAAATTGAAAATGTATACTTAACAATAAAGGGGTGCCCATAACAAATCGTCCGTGTATGCCGAAATCAATGAACTGATAGAAAAGAAAAACATAATGTTATAAATAAACCAACTTGTTATGCATGTAATCGTTATAGAAGATTAAAAGTAAATCTTCCATGACTAAGTTGCCTTTTCCACAATCGCTTTCATTATTTCTATTTTGAAGTTATATTGTTACTTTTAACATGCGTAGTATAAAAATTTCACCCTATCAAAATCTATGACAGATTCCTCAAACTTTTTTTATTTTTTCTGTTACAAATATAAAGAAAAGGATGATATGATGAGTTCAACTTCTAAATGAATACTTGAAGAGGAAGGAGAACTTTGAATGTAATTAAGTTTCAGACTTAAAAATAGGTAATAAATAAACTAAGAATTTAAACTTGTGAAAAATTCTAGATTTTTACTATGTCCAGTGAAAATTGTCCAACATAGATAAATACTGGTATTTGATGGTGAGTGTAGGTGAAGTTGTTTGACATGTGACATAGTAAATAATCCTATATAGGAAGAAGAGATTTACATAAACGAAGTACTTTTTGTCTGTAACGATTGGCAGCATTAGCATATTTTTTTCTGAGCCGAAATAAACCTTAATGAGATGCAAAGATCTTTGGGGTGAAGCAAGTGAATCTTAAGCAACATGACCCCTCCTTTCAATCACAATGGTTTTCAGGTGTACGCACAAGAGGGGCCATTATGGGGGCCAAGTGCACCATATTTCTTCGAAAAGAATCAAACAAAATTCCCGTTGAGTGATATATGAGGTACCTCACTTGCTTTATTATCTGGACAGGCTACCTGTGTTCACCATTTCTAATTCATAATCATGTCCAATCTTCTTCTACGTAAAACCTTTCAATTACTGTCTGTCCTATTTCTGGAAAAAATGTCATTCATTCAACACTAGAAAGCAAAAGCTAAACTCTCGGCATCACCAAATTCTCTTTCTAATGCATTCAAAAATTCAGCAGGCACTTAGACAGAACTTATATATATGTCCTATCATTGCACTGTGTCTGTGTAAGTGTGTTTTTCTGTCCTTGTTTGTGTCACAATAAGGGTAGGTTCTTTCTTTCACAGCTTGAATTTCGTAAACATAGCTTTTGTTTGATGGCAGGCATCGCTGTTGTGGGGCATCTGGCACACTATATGTGATTCTAGGCACTTTTGTGCACTCTTCAAACTACACACAAGGTCATGTTAACAAATATTTAAAAAATAAATTTTAAACCTAATTCAATTCCGTAAGATCTATTTATAAAATGTTACACTAATTTATATATAATATCCTGTTAAAAATTAGATTTATCTAACCCAACTTTATAAAATGAGTTTGTAAAATAATATTTAGATTCAATTATATACTATAAATTGATTTTAAATGTAAAATTTCTAATACATACATCTTCGAGTACGTTACAGATTGCAGTTAGTTTATATGTAACTTTGATTCTTATTTTCTAAACAATATAGTACAAAAGCTATAATATATGGACTTATTTATGTGTGAATTTTGTGCAAACTCATTCAACAAACAACATAGGCAAGGAACATCTTAGTAGATTTCTCGTGCTTTTAGCTTAACTTCATACAACAGAATTTATAGAAACTTGTTCAATTTGGTTTGGATCACATATGCTAAAGAGCACTGTTCAATGCAACTACTATTTTATGTAAATCTAAGTTGATTATGAGTAGTGTAAGCGTGTTTGGTTTCTCTTTCAGAACCTACGTATAAAATCACATAACAACATGTAGAAGCAACTATTTGTGTTGAAAAGTATAGGATTAATAAGTCTGTGTTGAAAAGTATAGGATTAATAAGTCCAGATTCTTTATAGGAAACAATATTGTTTCTTTGTCTTAAAACAATATTAATTTTGATATATTAAAATGTGTTTTTAATATATTTTAAAATATCAAAATGAATGTATATCGGTATTTTGAACATATGTTAAGGCACTCAATGTATCATACTATTACATTATTTTTTAAAGTAAAGAAATTTAAACTCAATGATTGATAATTTAAAATTTTGTCAATCACTTTAATTTGAAATTAAAAAAAGAAACATGTAATAGAAGTTAAGAAGCATGCACTAAAGCATGCCTCACAATTATTAGTCAAATATATCTTTTTAACACATAAGACACTTGTCTATCACTAACGTGAATTTGAATAAAGAGAATAAACTAGAATATATCTTTGACTAATCACTTTCTAGATGTTGATAAAAAAAAGAAAAACAAAACAAAACAATTTGTATTTTTGAACATCGAAAGGCTCGCAACATCTCATAAGGACTTCTTTCCGTATAATCTATCTAGTTGGTTTAACTATTTAGATATTTGAATTATAAAAATATATTTGGTGTGAATTAAATAAACGTTAATTATTAGTTCAGAATTTTGTCATGTTAAGCTATGCGTGTCTATTTTATATTTAGAAATATTATTTGTCTCAGTGTGTCAGAAATTATATCTCATAAAACTTAATTGATAAAATTATAATAGCACATGTTTAAGAACTAAAATAAGGATTAGTTGTAAGATTTACGTAGCCTCAAGAAACTTTTTAAAATGTAATAATTTCATATGTTACTGGGAAAGTATTTTACCCTTTCGATAATCTTAGTGTTTTACCCTAAAATTTAATGAAAATTTTTTTTAATAATTTTTTTGACAATTTTTTTTATAATAATTTATATGTTAGTACGTGATTAATCCGTTTCAAATATAAAAATTATTAAAGTAATATCACATAATTTATTATAAAAAAATTATTAAAAATAATTGTTAAAAATAATTGTTAACTTATCATTATCGGAAAACTTAAATAGAGCACACTATATCAACCCATGTTATGTGAACATGCAAAATAGTAACAATAATGAAAAGTTCCATTACAGCTAATAAATTTGCCCAGGCATTATCTGGTTCACATAGTCCTGGCTATATACCTTTTTCTTCATTTTCCCAAGCTAGAGTATCTGTACAAAGTTTGGACATATCTCTCCTGGTCACCCTTGAAGATTCGTTTCACATTTTCTTGAAACATCCAGTGATTTTATTACTGCTGCTGCTGCATTTCCAGAAATAGATAAAGTAAAATATTTGTGTGCCCAAGCTTTTGTACGCGTTGAAACCATATAGGTAGACATTGATCTTTTTATGTCATTAGCAGATGATGTGTATATTATAAGAAAGATGAAAAAGCAAACAGGTAACTCAGCCATCTTTATAGGGTCTATTATACTGATGTGGGTAGTTTATACGCGTTCTTAGATTCAAACCGTAGTTCTGTCCTTGTATACACACAAAAAATAGGGTCTTTTATGTTTATTGTATTGTCTTTCTTCAACAAAACATTATTTTGATGTGTCAACAAAGTCTAGTAACTGGGTTGGCAGAGGTTTGGTTTCTATCTGTAAAAAATTATATTGAGAGAGTCAAATTTGATGGGCTTGAATGTTTGGATGTCTATGTCTGGTGTATGAATGAATAAATGATGCAGACTCGATTGGAGGCTCATTAAAGATGGCTTTAATTAAGAAGCAAATACAGCCATCTTAGGGAAGATAGACTTAATTTATGCGTCCTTTTTAAGCTTAAGTTCATTTTATAAAATAGTTTAAAAAGGATGTTTTATACTTACTTATATAATAATATAAAAAATAAAAGTTTTAATACATTTTCTTACGTCAATATATACATATAATTTATATATATACAATCGAAGATAACTCATAAGAATGACATTGGTGAGAAACATGATACCCCATGAGGAGGTGTTTGAGCAACGTGTAGGGCAGGAAAGGCCTGTGGCCCATGCGAAAAGGAGCAATGCATGTGATTGATCAGTCTCAGAAACAAACACTTGGAGGGAATTTGTACTTCAAAAATGGGTTCAGGACACTTCATGCAGCATCATTATCTGTCACAATAACTTACAATGAATGAAAAGCAACTGTATTACTACTAATATTCTATCTTCTAACACTTCATCATACTTTCAACTTTTCACATGTATCAAGAATAATGCTAAATATGTTATCTTTTTAAGTGATTTTACTAAAACAAACATTTTTCAATGAATACATCTCTTTACTGAGACAAAAAATTAAACCATCATAAATTTGGAATTTGTGCATTTTAGAATGAAAATATAGATTTACAATCACTGGGTTTAAAGTTTTTCGCACCAATTTGGTGAATCCTATTTCTAAAAAATACACTAAATTTGTATTTTTCTTTAACTTTGAAGTAGTAGACACACCTAAAATTGGACACAAGCACATGCTAAAAGGCACCATGTGCTCGTTAATGTTACTTATTATCACCATTTCATTTTTGGGAATTATTCAAGCGCCATCACATTTCCATATCCATCTAATTCGTCGTTTAAGGTAATGTACCGTTTAATAATCAGTGGACGGCATGTGGTAAACAATTATTTTGTAAAATAGTCCTTTTCATAAGCTGTCTTAAAAAGTTTCTGCTTTATTCTTGCAAATCACTATATTTTTTTCAATTTTATTTAGAAAAATGCTTTTCGTAAAGATCATTTTAAAAACTTTTAGTGTAAATTTACATTGTCAACTAATAATAAAATAATTGTTTTAGAAATCAATAGACTTAGCATGCATAGTGATTTACAAATACACAGCATATTATCATACACTCCATCAACTTTATCAAGAATGTTAATTTTAACATTTTACATTCCCTATCAAAAACACGACCTTGAAACAAAAACTTACCATGATGTCCGACAGAAGAAAAAATGTTACTTAGAAGAAAAAAAGAATAAAAATGTCCCATTTTAATTGGAGCGACAAAAATAGAAACAAAAGTTCCTAACTTCAATCCATCATCCTCAAATTTAGGTAAGAGTAATAATTGTCTCAACAGCGCGAATTTAATTTAAATTTGACATTTTCTAGATTCAATAATGAATGCACGCCATGTGCCATGTTTTGCATTTTCAGTGGAGTGACATTGTACCATGAAGACACAAGATTTCCTACACCAACCCTTTTGTCAGCAAGCGACA